>NC_066623.1:70320347-70366332 GCF_025201925.1 Gopherus flavomarginatus
AGATTGACTGGCAGCAATCGATCCAGCTGGGGTCGACTTATCACGTCTAGAGTAGATGCGATAAATCGACCCCCAAGTGCTCTCCCATCGACTCCTATATTCCACTGCTGCGAGAGGTGCAGGCGGAGTCGATGGGGAAGCGGCAGCAGTCGACTCACACATGCTACTTATAGCTTTAAAGACAACAGATATCAGTAGCTGGGACAAAGAACTGGGAACAAATGACACTGAAACCTAGTCAAAACTACCATGAAGATATTGCAGTCTTTCAGAATAAGAGTCACTCTTCCTACACTGGCACATTAGGCTCAAATGCAGCACTATATAATAACTTACTAGAAGGTTACCACCATCTTGGGTCCATGAGCTATTCTGACGGGAGATTGTTCTAGCTGCAAAAGTTGCATCTGAATATCCAAATCCAGTAGGTACCCACAACGCTGGTCCCAAACTTGTTTCACCCTCTGACACTTAAATCTGAATCTGCAGCCTGAATCCAACCCTGTCTCCACCTACCCACACCCAAAAATGGGGAGGAGGAGGGGAATCAAGAATATTCAGGTTAGGTGCTAGAACTAGGGGTGCAGTAATACTTGAAGCAGTAATAACCCAAATACATAGATTTCGCCTTCAGCACCCCCACTATAAAAGTCGTTTCATCACCACTGTATTCAGGGAATATCTGGGAAAGTTCAGGCAACACTGACAGTTTGAAATGTACAATAATTTTATAAGTTACTTTCTGTCATTAATAACTACATCAGTAATCTAGTAATCACTGAATATATTTATTTTGTTCCTTCTTGTTTCTAATGAAATTTTAAAACCTTCATTATGTGATAATATAATGAAGTCACTCTTTACCTGAACAAAACAAAAATGATAATCTCATTATTGCATCCAGTCATCTAGATTTTCTATCAGTATCTGGAAAAACTCAACCTGTAGTATTCTCTGCTGAGGTTTCGTTTAGTTATTTATGACTATATTACCTAAAATAAAGTGTCACTGTACCATAGCATTGTTCCTGTCTTGCATTACTCTAACTGTAGCTCAGTCAAATTCAATATTACATTTCAGCTGAAATCAGCAGTTGAAAAATGCTTTCACCTTTGTTTTAGTATTTCCAGAGCTGCATGTGAAACACATTCCAAAACACCTTAATCAAGTACAAACACCAACTAATTAGGAAGACATTAATTGTTTAATTCTTATGGATAAATCATTTGACATTAAGTAATCTAATATTATAGGGCAGGATTGACAAGTTTTAGTGGGACATGATTTAGCAATGCTATGTGTGTTAAATTCTTAAGGGCTAGATCCTACCTGGAGGTGGTGGAGGCTGAAAATGGATAGTAACTTGAAGTGTAATGCATGAGTTAATGTGACTTTATCAAAATATTACTGAAAATATAGCCTTGAAGAATAAAGGTTTGTTAACCAAACTTGTACACAGAAGTTTGCTATGAATAAAGATCCAGGGTCACACCCGTTATTTGGCACACACAACACATTCAATGACCTTATGACTCTCAAAACCAAAGCTGTTCACTTTATTCCAAAAAGAAAACAAAACCACATTAAACCCATGATATGTGAATTCAGAGCAGTGGTCATATAGTTATCTCACAATCGGGTGTTCCAACAGAAAAATACAAATGAGCTCCCCTTTCTGGAAAGGTCCTTCTTGTACAGGTTGGGAGAAACAAAAGTCATTTGCATGCCAAAAATAATAATAAGACTGTTTTCTTTGTAGTAGGACACTATGAAGTTCAATTCCAGTGACTATTTTTATTAAGGACAATAACTTGTAAGAAAGTATCAGGGGGGGATTCCCAGTGTTGGAGAAGGGGTCCTAGCCATGTGCCTCTGCACAAATATAAAACCTTCCTCCATGTGAGGGAGAGGGGCAGAGTTAACCTGCTGGAAACAGTACCATGCTTAACAATAAACGCTCTTATCTAACCCAGGGAAAGACCCTTTCAGCAGAGGTTACACAGACTCCCTTGCCCATGGTATAGCATACAACTCACAGTCCTCAACACCCCCTACTGCACGCCTAGCTAGACACACAGAGACTTTTTGCCTTGTGTTAATGCAAATCCCTTGGGTCAATCCAACCCATCTGTGTGCTGTCACATCAGTATATGCAGTGATCCCAGAATGGTGGGTCCTGGTTCATGGTCTCTGCTGTCCTGTTGGTTGGTTCCAAGCTGTGTCTTCAGGAATCCCCTTTGCAATCACCTTTGTAACTGCTGGCTCCCCATTTGCACCATAGCAATTGTCAAACCCCTGAGCTTTCGTGTCTGTCTTCCCCTTGCTGGTTCTGCTGTTCCTGGGGTGACTGCTGCTGCTTTGATTTCTCTCCAAACACTCTGGGCTTGTTTTGTCATCTTGCCCCCCATGCCCAATCTGCTCCAAACCCTGACGGCTGGTGTATAGCTAATGTTATGCTCTTGTGGCATTCCACCCAGCCAGTCTGGTTTGATGATCCTGGTTTTGGGGTAAAGGAAGAGGTTCTATCCAGTCCCACACCCACCATCAGATGGCAGGCATACATGCTGTCTAGGCCATACTCCACACTGCTGTCAGTTGGCGAGGGAATCCCCCTAGCTGGCCTGTCATAAACAGATGGTTAAGGGTTAATGCCTCTTTTACCTGTAAAGCTGTAAAAAGTTCACCTAGCATAGCTAACATCTGACCAGAGGAAGCAATGGGGGAACAAGATGCTTCAAAAGGAAGGAGGGAAGTTTTTCCTTTTTTGAGAGCTTCAGTTTCAGCCGGAGTGAAAGATCAAGGAACCAGCCTCTTATCAGAGTAGTAAGTTTTAGAAAGGAATAAATAGGTTTATGTTTATTTCTTTGTAACCTGTCATGCAATTAGAGGTAGAATCAAATTGGATATTTGGATATTTTTTTGTGTAACTAAATTTGAGCCATGGGGAACATCCTCTGTGTTTTGAATCTGTTTGTGAGAGTAGCTGGTATGCTAATCTCTCCCAGAGGGTTTTCTTTTACCTTTCTTTTCTTTAATTAAAAGTCTTTTTCTTAATACTGGATTGATTTTTCCTTGTTTTAGATCCAAGGGGATTGGATCTGGACTCACCAGGAATTGGTGGGGGAAAGGAGGGGGGATGGTTAATTTCTCCTTGTGTTAAGATCCAAGAGGCTTGGATCTGTGTTCACCAGGGAATTGGTGAAGTCCCTCAAAACTACCCAGGGAAAAAAGTAGTGCTTGGGGGATGGTGGCAGCGATACCAGATCTAAGCTGGTAATTAAGCTTAGAAGTGTCCATGCAAGTCCCCACATCTGTACCCTAAAGTTCAGAGTGGGGAAGGAATCTTGACATGGCCTTTGAGATTGCCAGGGTGCTCCTGCCTCATCACTCTGTGCCCCACTCCTGGGTCAGGCTCAGGTGCTATCTTCTGAATGGATTCTACCTCTTCCTTTTTCTTCTCTGTAATGAGGCCAGACTTTGGGGTGTCTACTTCCTCACTCTTATCCTTCCCAGCTTTGGGGCCAGGACCAGGTTTGGTTGCATGTGGTGGGGCTCTCCCCTCAGTTTGACACACCCTACTGGTGGGGGCCAGTGACTCCTCCTGCACTTTCCTTCTGGCTACTAGGATTAGGATCACCATTTCCCACCCTGTTTGGTGGCTGAGGCTCAAAATGTAAAGGTTTCAGCATATTCCAGTGGACCATATTCTCTGATTTGTCTGCCTTCAGTGCTCCGATCTTGTATACTGGCCATTTGGGATATGGGATCCCAGAAATAACATATAGTTTAGGGCCCTAGGTTGCATCCAGTTTTGGAGTGCATCTGCTGCTTGAGGAGCTGGTTTTCCCCCTGTGCCTCACCACAAATTCCCAGGCACTTGTATCTGTCAGAGCTCTGTTTCTGCTTGTCTCAAGTGTGGCCAATGTTAGGGGCCTTGATCAAGCCCATATCACAGAGGCATTGGTGAACCTCACAATCCGGGATTCTGGTTTCCTGGAGCTCCAGGTTATCTGACTAGGATTGTGGCTATTGACAACTGACTATTCCTGCTGAACATCAGGAAGTAGGGGGTAATATTTTATTGTTACGTGATACACATGGGTCAGCTCTCGTAGCTAAGAAGGCCAATATCTCCACATTATGTCTGACAGTGTCCTATGCCCTGTTAACAGGATCTGGTTGATTTACTCTCAGAAGCCATTACTTTGTGGGCGATAGTCTGTTGTCCTTAGTTTATGGTTACCACACACAGAACATAATTCCTTGAACGTCTGGGACACTAAGGGAAAGCTTTATTTTATAAGCACCTTAGTGGCCATAGGGCTGGACAAAGTATCACCAGATGGCTTCTGCAGTTTCTCTGGCTGAGATCTCCCAGAAGAGTGTGGCAACCAGGAATTTAGTGTAGTGATCCACTCTGGTCAGGACATAGGATACACTGCGCTCGCTTGGCTCTACCTTCAGTTATCCTGTGTCATCTGGGGCAGCACCATCTAGGGCAGTACTGTCTGGGTAACTTCTTCATTTGTACCAGGTCTTCTATACCAGTCTGCCTTCCTCATCTTGTAGATAGGCTGCTATTTCAATAGCAGGGTAATTTCCAGGAGCAGACTGCCCTGCTCAATGGCAGAGAGCAGAGCACCTGGCTGGATAATTTTCTAGTATTTTCTGAATAACAGGACTCTACCTTTGGATCTGTCCCAGAGGTCCTTACCCTCTTTGAACACTTCTATGTGTTCCTCATGAGTCTCAATGGGGAGACAACAGATCTGTGACAAGACACTAGCACCGCTTGAGCAGGGATAACAACAAATGGTGACATCTCAAAGTCATCCTTGTGGTTATCAGGCACTTTCTACTATCTCGCATTAGGAATTGCCTTAACAGAGAAGATCAGGAGTCCCTATAGTCCAGTATATTGTTTCTTCATTTGGGTGATCTTTGTAGCACCTTATGTTTCTTAAAAAAATCAGTACAAATTTCCATAAGTAGCTGAGTCAATTAATTCCATGTTTCTTAAAAAAAGAAGTTCTCCTGTTAGAGGATTTAACTCAACCGTTCTCTGTAATGTCTCTATAACATGCAAAGATTCACTAAACCCCAAATTATGTTGTGAAAGTGCCATAATTCCAATATAATAGGGTTAATTCAGATGGCATTCTATCACCACTCTATTCACTTCTTCAGTTGCAACCCAGGATGGCTTTGTAAGGCAATAAATCATTCAGTCTAGCTTCAGAGGACAGATTTGGAAGTTTTCCAACAAATGTGTCTGGGTGGTCTTCATTCATGCAAATAGGTATTTGCACAGAATGCATAAAAGTGTATTACTGCCTCTGCTGTGTACACAACAGCTTCTTTCTCTGTGTAAGGGTGTGTTACTTGACCAAATTTTGGCCTCAATCCATCAAGTAGTTCTATATGGATGGATCTCTGCATTGATTGAATTAGTGGGTCCTGGGAGAGCAAGCTTCTCTTCATACAGAGTCATCTGCTGGATCGGAGCCTTTGTGTGAATAGTTTGGGAACTGTTTTGATGCCTATCATCTGGGCTATGTTTGTATGAAGTGAAGAGAGGAGAGAAGATAGAGGGTGGGATTTACAGAAGCAAAGACCAATCAGAGTGGAGTTAAGCCAATGAAGTCAATGAGACTAGAGGAAGGGCAAAGTTGAGGTCTTTTGAAAATCCCACCCTCTACCTTCTCTCCTCATGGTATGTGGCAGTATACACCATGATCCCTGTACAACTTGTGATAAAAGGTGCACACGCTTAGTATATGTGTGTATCAAATGCTGGGGTATGATCCAGACCAGTGAGGGGTTGTCACAACTTGCTCTTTAAAATTAGGTGCTTTACAATGCTTTGCTGTAATGTGGGCTGTTACAATCAGTCTACCAGCATGCAGGTCACACCGAGTGTCTGTGTACTACACAGCAGCTCTGACCACAGCAGCCTTTCTATAATCCCACAGCCCAGCTCTGGCTTCCACCAACCTTAGTTACAACCAGCAGAGGAAACCTCAACACCCTTCTTGTCTTGAATTTTCCCCAAACTGTGTGCTCTGCAATGTCCAGCACTCTCCCGGAATATGGTTTGTGTGTTCCTCTAAAGACATAAACACATCACATTTTATTAACTTAACTGAGGTAAATGCACCCTTCCATTTAAACAGTGTACTGAGTTGGTTTATGGTAAAAATGAAATTTATTAACAAAATATGCATAGGATTAAATAAATTCAAATATAAGGAATGAAGAGTTCCAAGTAAAACACAACAAAATATACTTCTAAAGTTCTGAAACTTCAACTAACAAGATACAGGCTTTGTTCCAAGATGGTTTCTCTGACCAGTCATTCTTCTTCCCATCCATGGCTAACTTTTTCTCAGTCAAGATCTTCCATGAAAACACAAGGGTCTGGCTATCCTCATCGTCTTAACTGAGAGATCTTTGCCTAAGCAGGTTTCTCCCTTATATTCTGTTCCAGAGATTTCAACCCCCAGTGGTTGAAGGACCCACCTTTCTCAGCTTGCAAGAGCTCCAGTCTCTTGTGTCTATGGGCGCGTCCAGACTAGGGGGGGAAAATCAATCTTAGATACGCAACTTCAGCTACGTGAATAACGTAGCTGAAGTCGAATATCTAAGATCGAATTACTCACCCGTCCAGACGGCGCGGGACCGATGTCCGCAGCTCTCCGTGTTGATTCCGGAACCCCGTTCGGGTTGATGGAGTTCCGGAATCGATATAAGCGCACTCGGGGGTCGATATATCGCATCTAGATTAGATGCGATATATCGATCCCCGAGCAATCGATTTTAACCCGCCGATACGGCGGGGTAGTCTGGACGAGGGCTATGTAGTGATGGATTTCAAAGATGGTTTCTGTCCTTGCTTATCTTCTAAAGTTCAAAGATCTTGCTTTAAGAGGCTGCATCCCTCCTGTGTGCTCAGCCTGCTGTGTCCACTGAGAAGCTGACCTCATATTGTAGTTCTCTCCCTGTGGGCTTCCCATCCCCTTGTATGTAAATTGGGCTTCCATTATTTTGATTCTACTGTGCTTACTTTACATAGGATACAGGTAAATAGCTGCCTGGGAACTAGTCTGGGTGGGAACTATTCCTTCCTTTATTCAGCCATGCATTTTAAAACATAGTATCAATGAATATTCATAATTTCATCTATAGTGTTAATACATGCATTTCACAATGGTATTAATCCATATGTCATTAACTTTCAGAAAAGACTTCACTCTATATACTCTTATAATACAGTAAGATGGTATGCAATCAGTTGATTCAATGGCTTATCACTTGAGGTTGAACCCTCTTGTCTTTATAGACAGTTAAACATTTGAAACTGATAATTTGAAAAAGTAAAACCCAAACCAGGCTTCTGTCTCCTACTCAGTGTAGACACCAGACTGTCTTCTCCCTGACATGTGAGTATGATATTTACCTACATCCCTTGTTAGCTTGATGCATCTGTTTACTGTTTATGTGTAAATTGAAGTAAACAGATATTCCTTCATTTAGGATAGACCTGTTTAACATCTCCCTCAACATGTGGTCTACAGACACTTTAGTTATAAATCCAGCACATATTCATAACTCTTAATACCCATTGTGTGTGTATATATCACACAAAATATTAATGATTGGTGAGTTATTAGCTTTCAAATGATTCCTCATGCGGCATATTTTGTACAAAGATTGTTGCAATAGTGTGTAGGACATGAGTATGGGGTGGTTAGTGTCACAGTGTGCCCATTCATTAAGAATATTACACTTATTTCCCAGTGCGACTAATGTTTATACTCAGCTATTCAAAGAAATGCTTCCTCAGAGATTTCTGCAAGTGAACATGATTTAAGCTGTGCTCCAAAACATTCCATTTAAAGGTCTTAACTAAGGAATACAAAAATATTTTGGCACAACTTATTCTTAACAAATTATACATCAAATGCTACATAGTGCGATTTTTAAGTAGTTTACAAAATAAGTTTAAATCTTCTTTTCCTGAGAGTGCTCTCTTGATCTGCCAGCCATAACCAGCATTTTAGTAAGTGTCTGCATTTTCTGAATCTGTCACATGAGGAAAGGTCATCCATTTTTTTTTTCACCCAGCAGACAATCATATCATATTCAGACTGGGTATGACACCAAAGCCGCATGGTATGTCAGTGGTGAGCCTCTTAGTCTGGGTCAACAGACTTGGGCTAGCACTCTAAAAATAGCTGGGTAGAGTGTGCTGTGAAGTTGCAGCTAGGACTCTGAAGACTAGGGAGAGAAATGGGATTCAAAGTCCAAGCTCCAGATGAGCCACAACTTCAAAGATGTCTATACAGCTGAGGTTAGAGTGCAGGTGTGAGCCCTGCTAGTCCAAGGCTGTTCGAACTAGGCTGGGAGGCTCAATGTTGTGAGCTGTGTAGATATACACCTAGTATTTTTAAAAAAGAATTCCTGACTGAGCATTTGACTAAAGTGTTACAGTTTAGAGCAGAAGATTAATATTCATTAGAGACAGTGGAGTCTGGTAGAAATGTTGTCTTGTGGGACTGGGTGAAAGCAGGGCTCTGCTAGTGACCTACTGTGTGACCTAAGGCAAGTTATTTAATCTGTGTGCCTCAGTTTCCCCTCTCATGCTTTTGTCTGTTAGATTATAAGCTTGTTAGGGCAGGGGTTGTCTCTCTCTCTCACACTCAGAGAGAGAGAGAAAGAATCACCAATGGGCTTTCATTACTGCTGGGGATTCTAGATTTTACTATAATATAAATAATTGTGTACATACGTCCTATCATGTCACAAAAAAATGGAAATGAGCAGAAATCTGATTCAGAAAAAGGTACTATCTGTGCCTCATACTACCTCCTGGGAATACAGTCAGATCACACTGTTGACAGTAATTTTCTATATCTCTGTTTGTCTATATCTAGCATTGTGGAATATGATATAATTAGTGCTGTCTACAGAGAAATTGGTGATATCACAACACAGCGTGCTCTCCTGCAGTTTGTGAAAGCCTGACCTGAATGCAGTTTAGCCTCTGCTTTATGCAGTCACATTTGTTAAAATAATATCAACAAAAATGGTTTTGATAACAAAACAAGAGGTATTTAAAATATCATTATTTTAATGTAATAGGAAGTCTAAAACCAGCCTGACTCAAATAAAAGTACAGTACTTTTTAGATCAGCAACTGGATTCCTTACACTCAAGTTTTCACTACTGATCCAGGGATTGGGATACCCCTAGGAGTTCCACCCATATTTCCTCAACACTTCTTTGGGATCTTAACCTGCATGTTTTTTCTTGCATTTTTCTAGAATTCCTTGTATCCCTGATGCATTTTTGTTCTATTTCTTTCTTCATTGTGACAGACCACAACTAGATTATATTATGCTCACCAGCATCACCAAACTAGCCTAAACAGCTGAATTAGTTCATACGTTCTTTGTGGCCTGTTCTGTGTAAGCCTGGATGGCTGATGCTGTGCAGACTGGATTCTGGTGGCCAGGCCTTAGGGCCTACATTGTCCCATATGCCGGCTGTGTGCATCAGCAGTGCACACTCTGCTATTGGATGTGTGTAGACAGAATGTGGTGGGGCTCTCTTGTGAATGCTTTTTGTTTGTACTGGAATCTGTAGTTCGAACACTTCCCCACAGTTGTGCGCTGCAGCATGGGTGGGGCTCAATGGATCTTAGGTTGTTAGTAGGCAAAATTATTTTTCTGTACCTTCTTACAATTTAAAAATGGAATCTCTGTCCGTCTGAGAGATACTTTATATTCACACCGCTCCTTTCACCTTACAGGATCCCAAAGTATCTTACAAATATGGGTTAAATGGTGGACGAACAAGCACAGCAAAGGTTTAAGAAGGGAGCCTTGTGCTAGTTCATCACATTGCAGGTAGCAGTTTGGGAAGAGAGCCATTCATGCAAATGGGTGACAAGAGAGGCTGAGATAAGACTCAGGCTGAGCAGAGCCTTGCTTCCACCTCCTAATGTGCAGGCAAGCTTATACGTTGGCAGGCACAGACCTGGTGCAATTTACTCCCTCTCCAGTAAGGAAAAGGTGACTGGGAAGGAAATTGTGGCATATCTTTATAGAATATATAGCATTACCCATTTTTTTATTTGAGAGATTAGCCAAAGTTCAGAGTCCTGTGGGTTGTTTCCATTAGGAGGAGAAATTGTTGATTTGAGGAAATCCTATTTATTTGCAAGAATGTACAAAGGGGAAATCAAACAAGAGTTTATTTGCTCACAGTTCTGAGCCTCTTTTTAAGCAACTATTCTGCCCCAAAGTGCTCTCTTAGCTTTTTTTCTCAGGGCTGGCTGTCTGGTATTTCCTTGCTTCCTTCTCTCTCAGCTTCTCTGGTCTTTATGACTCAGACACACAGACCTTCAGAAAACATTTTCCAGTGAAACTCTTCTGTCTGCATGTGCCTTTGTTTTGGGTGGAGACATATGCCTGTTTCTTGAGTAGGAGCTGCTTTCGTTCAAGTTATGTGGTTTCAAAAGGAGCTCAATGACTTCTTACAACTATCTTAAATGAATAGTGGCAATCACAGACCCCAGGTTCAGAGAGAGAGAGAGAGAGAAAGTAATTGCTTAACACACTGCTGAAATGCAGCCAGCTATATGGTAAAATGCAGCTACCACTACTTTAATAACACACAGAATCTTTGAACTACAGTTCGGAATGGGAAGTGAAGAAGAAAAACTCATATCCTGAAACCGCAGGAGAAATGTACAAGGGCTTCACTTGAACCCAGAAAGACTTCTTTCTAGTACAGTATGTTCTGTAATTATGAATTGTCTATCAGCAGTTTCCATCAGATGGAAGAGGAGGAAAATGTTTCATGTTAAGATCTGCAGACACTAAAGCTTCATGTATATATGTCTACCAGTCTGAGTATCAACTCCAGTTCCTCGTTTAAAAAAAATAAACTATTAGACTTTCTAATAATCCACCACATGAAACAAGTATTAATGAAACAAGGTAGTGTTTGTTCCCTCTCTAATTTGGTGCAGGCAAATAAAACATAGCACTATGTGGTCTGTCACTGCACAGTACAGGGGATTGTAAATGATAGAAATTGTAGCTACTGTGAATATAGTAGAGATGTTTTAAATCACCACTTTGACAGGTCCTTCCCAGGAACTGCACAAGATAATTTTGAAATGAGTTTCCAGGAAAGGGCAGGTGTGGTACCTCCATTGGCACCCATACTGACAGCAAAATCACAAAAGGTGGAGCCTCCATGCTGACTAGCCATGATTCCCAACCCTGTGAAGTGCTGATCCCAGTGGCTTCTGTAGGAAAGGAGGAGAGTGCAGCATCTCACAGGAACACTGAGACTGAAAGCACTTAGGCAGGCTCAACCACTTTGCAGTTGAGATGTGACAGGCCTTTGCTCTCTTTGTTTACAAATGGGGCTAATTATAACTGTTAGAGATCTTGCTTTATCAGAGTTAAAGTGATTCTAGATGAAATTGATAAAATAGACTCTCTGGCACAAATTTTAGATCCTATGAGTTCCTTGGGTATTCCTACAAGTTCCTTGGAGCAGGGGCGGTCTAGAAAGTTTGTAAACTATCACAGCAGCTACCATAAACAAATAATAAATATTATGTGCATATGTCCCACCATGATCTGCTAAATATATTAAATTTTTGGCCATCAAACAGTCCTGCATAGAGTATCTTATTTTTTAATGGAAAGAAACAACTGAGATCACTCACACACTTTTCTTTCCCCAACAACACTGAATTCCTCAGGGAGAATCACAGCACTTGATGGAGGAGATAAATACATTTAGGAAATTTGAAGACACCTCAACATCTTTTCCTTTTCTCTGTTGCAAAGGAAAGATCATATGTGTTATATGTTAATTAAATATGTGGACATCATACTTTAAAAGTAGCTGGGCTCTTTCCTGAATGAGCAGGGAGTCAGACATAAAGAAACTGACTGGCTATTCAGTAAACTTCATGCACTGCTGGCACCAAGGTTCACTTTTTCATATTTGTCTGTATTGCAAATGTGTGTTGTGGGATCTATAGAATCAGCTAGCTAGAACTTCTTCCTCTCTTTTCCTTCCTTCAAGTTTAATTATTTAATATATGAGTGGTATATCCATTGCTAAGAACATGTATCACTTATCTCCATGAACTTCATGATAGTTCTGTCTAGAGATCAAGTGGGTTTGGGTTTGTTTTTGTTTGTTTAGGGGTTTTTTTGCATTTTCATTTTATGTGCATTTTAAGGGCCAGACTCTCAGATGGTGTAAATCAGGGAGCTGTCAATTTATACCACCTGAGGCCTTGGCCCAATAATTTTAATCTCTGTTATGTGATCTTTTTCATACATCACAATTAAACCAATCTCCTCCACACACACTTAATTTATATTAAAAGAACAAAAACAAAAACAAAAACCCTCCAGATAACAATTTCTGTAGAGGGCATATTACCTGTACAATCAAAAACATACAATAGGTGACACAGACAAGCACTAAGCATATATAATATTGGCCTTTGTATTCTGTACTGTTGGTTAGGTATTTCTTTTACTATACTGTACATTACTATACCAAAGTGCACTCCAGGCCCAGAACATTTCTAATCTATTACTGTTCCTGCCTGGCTTACTGAAGAAATCCACTGACTGCATCTTGTGAGAAGCTTTTGATAATGCATAATGAATTAGCTAGAGAAAGGTGAACTAAACAGTATATATCAGCACATTTTTTCCCCATTAAACACTCGCTGCATGAATTGCCAACCTAGTTTTTCTTTTAGCAATAAGAATAGATTCATTAGGGTAATATTAAATGTTTTGCCACCTTTAATGTACTTGTATAGACAAGATTTTGCAATACAGCCTCAGACATAATTCCTAAATGAGCTCCTACCTTCATAAAATCACTCATTGATCTGTCTAGAAAAAGATACATGACTGTCAACTCTACATAAGCATTGTCAGACCTGTTGTTTTATATCTAATATAATACAGTAGCCTGAACTGTGTGGATATAAACATTTAATGACAAAAAATTATATTTGCTGAAGCAAACCAAAGTTATCTTTTGTTTCATTGGGCAACCACAGGGCTTGAGCATCCAGGGAGGTGAGTACATTTGTATCTCCACTGAAATCAGTGTCAGCTGAGTGCTCAGCAATCCCTTCCTAGATCACACCCAAAGTTTCTAATAGGACTGAAACAACAGGTTTATTTCAGCTCTATTGCAAAGGTTGCAATGCATCTCCGTTAAGACCCTTTGAATTTGTGAAACACACTCAGCTCACCACATCAGATATAGCAGATGAGCTGCCCCTTTCACTGCATTTGTAAATGCCACTTGAACAGCAGATGCTGTCCTGGCAATCAAGGAAAAATTCTCTCCTTACAGACAGAATTTGTCACAGCGTGGTGTATCATGTGACAAATCACCGGCGCTCTGAAGAAAAATAATATCTTAAGTTTATCAAACCCAACTTAAGAATTACATGCCTAGAAGGGCTAAATATTGTTAGAAGCAGCTCTGCAAGTGTACACTGTCCTACATTAAAAATGCTTTACTCTTCCTCCAACCATTAGCTTCCAGATAACTTAGTGGGAAGCTTGGGGGTCTGAATCTCCAGTATATATTTGTTTGTTGTTTTGACACTGCAGGTTGTGAATGTGTCCTCAATATTGGCTAAGGGGTAAAATGGAGTTCCTGGAACTTATATCTTATGGCTACGTGTTTAAATTGTTTAAAATGCCCATTTTTACCATTTGTGACTTGCATGAAAATAAAATTTACAATGAACAATAATTTGTCAAAAGAAATTGTTGTTGCATTCATACATCTTAGAGAAATAAAATAAACAACCTATTTTATTATGAATCTTAACAATTAATATCTCTGATCAACTCTCCAAAGTCCCAAACCTGCCCTTGCCGAGGAAGGTCATGCAGGAAATCTATGACAGAGCAGCAAAATGAATCTGTCTCCCAAACCCCATGCTTACTAACCTAACCTTTTCTTCCTAATCTTTTTTACGTATTCCTCATTTGAGGCCTGACCGAAGAAATACTCCCATAAACTTCAGTGGGATTTTTGGGGTTCAGTGGATTTTTTTATCATGCCCTTAATGAGTATTACATACCAAATTTGTCTGATCTGAAAATAAAAACAAAAAACAATAAAACTATGCATTTAAAACTAACCTCAAAAGGAGACTGCCTTCTTCAGATGTAGAGTAAAATTTAAAATTTTAAGGGGAAAAAGAAAAATCCACTTCTGACTAGCTCTAGGGCATAAACACATAGGTTTAACCTAAATTACAGAAAGAAGATCCCTTTACAGCACTCTGGGAGTTTAAAGGCCTAAAAGTATATGCAAATATAACTGAAGACCTCTTTACATTTCGGGGTAGTAGAAATGAGAATAAAGCCTGGAGTTTTTTGACAGTCCAAAATGACAGTTTTGACTGAAGAAGAGAGAGAATCAAGTTAATTTTCATCTTTCTTACTTATTTCTCTTCAATATTCAGTGCTTGTACTCTTTCTCTATCTACAAAACACTCATACACTTCCTCTATGCTTTCTGTTTGTGTTCCCCTGATACTTAATTAACACTGTTTAATTTGCAGATGTACAGTAGCTTTATTCTCAACCCCCTGCATTGTTGTTTTTAACCCCGTGCTTCATCTAAACTGGTTGTTGGTTTGAAATTTTAACACCAACAGATTTTTATCTGAGGGAAATTAATTTCTTAGGATTGGATCATATACTGACTTATTAGCCTTTACTTATCAAGATGAACATATATTCATTCAAAACAGAGCAAAGAAGGTATCTTTACATAACTGGAGCAAAGAATTGTTCAGTTATTTGCTTTGGCATTTCTCTTCTGGGTAGCTCACAAACCAGTTTCTCTAATGTTGGCTGAGATAAAGAAGCACCTCTCAGCAATGCTGCCTTCTCTTCACTATCTCCCTTGTTGATATCAGCTGTGATGCCAGGAAGAGCTTTGAAGCTAGCACAGCATTCAAAAAACAAAACAAAACATGCACCTCATATGATCCTGCCAAGCCATAAATGTTGACAGATAATTATGCAGCCCCATCAGTCCTCTGATGCTTGATAGACCTTGCATTACAACAGATACACGTCTTACCTTGAATCATCTCCTTTAAGTGCTGTCAACCACACACAGACTCAGTAGTTGTTGCTGCTGAAAAATTGCATCATGAAGACACAGGGAAAAAGTAACCACCTATTTTGGTGGAGTGGGGTGTGTGTGCGAGGGGTGCATGCTGGGGAAAGGACTGAACAATGTATGCCTAGATTATTACTACTGATGAATACCTATGGTATCACCTGCTCTAAACTTGTTCATTCTTAACAAGAAGTGATGTCTGGAAGTATTAAGCTTTTGCAGGCAGGAGCAGTCCTGATGATGCCAGAGAGCTCTCGCCAGTGCTACTTCTGCACCTTTTGAAAGGCTATATCGTGTAGTACTCCCAGCTCTTTCCAGGTTGTAAGGGTAGTAGCAGGACAGAGATCTATTGCCATCTCCCCACCCACCCAGGTATTCCTGTTGTTCAGTCAGTGTTACTGACTGAAGATGGCATCAGCTTCCTTGCACTGCATCAGGCTCAAGGAACCAAATCAGGCTAATGCCTGCATGGAAACACTGGAGAGGAAAGAGCTTGTGGAAGCTTTCCTGCCATACCCATGTACCCTTTCATAATTTGCTTTTTAAACTTGGCAGAACAGATCACTTTTAAAAAAGACAGTCAAATGTAAGCTAACGATTGAAAGGGATCAGGTGACTCAGCAGCTCAGACAGAACAGAGCGTGCCCTCAATAGGTGAATGGGCAGTAGCAGCGCAAATGAAAGAGCAACTCCTAACTGTCAAATTACTAGGAAGGTCAAACTGGAGAAGCATTGGAAAAGTGCTTGACTGGAATGAAGTTAAATCATAAAGCACCTGGACCTCCAATGTCTCTTGAGGACCAGGGAGCATTGCAAGGGATAATAAGAATCACCCAGGAAGAACTGCTCAGTAGTGAGGATGCTTCTTTGGGACTTGAGAGACAAGGTCACTTTGTATATCTGCCTTAGTTCTCTGCATTAAACTGGGGACAATAATAGTACCCTGCCTCACAGGGATATAGAGGATAAATGAGGAAGTCCAATGTCCAAAAGCTTCAGAGGGAAAAGAGCTCTCTACCTCCTCTATTGGTGAAAAGTACTACCACAGACAGCTTAGTTTGCATAGGCTACCTACCAACAGTTTTTCAAGTTACTCTTGGAAAGTTGCCATAACTATACATGATGTTGGATTTTGGGGGAATAGTGACAGCCCAGAGAGCTACAAAGGAGAGGAAGGCGCTCATTTCCCCGCAACTAGCAGACTGATAACGGGTGAAAAGTGACCCTGGCACCCCTTCCATGAGAACTTTGTGGCAAGAGGTGATGCAGATGACAGTAGGGGAGCTGAGTGGATTCCACCTACCCCGCACCTTAATAAATCTGAGTCATTAAACTGGGTTGGTCCTTGGGACTGGAAATGATCTGCAAAGAAACAGACAGACTACTCCTCTCTGGTTCAAATCGTCAGTGGGGTTTGGTTGATATGGTCAAGGGGCTATTATCTATGAGAGAGATAAGGTGGGTGAGGTAACGTCTTCTATTGGACCAACTTCTGTTGGTGAGAGAGACAAGCTTTTGAGCTACACGGAGCTGTTTCTTCCCAGATCTGAAGAAGAGCTCTGTGTAACTTGAAAGCTTGTCTCTCTCATCAATAGAAGTTGGACCAATAAAAGATGTTACCTCACCCACATTCTCTTTAACATCCTGGAACTGGCATGGCTACATCAACACTGTATATTACCTATGAGACATTCTCATGGGCAGGTGGGAAGAAAGTTAGATGGACCACTGCCAAAATTCCTGGAAAGGTGGTGTTTTAGTCTTTTTGTATAGATATTATGTTGCATAAATACTACTTATTTAATACATATTCTCTTTTCATTTCAGCATTTTTAGAACAAAGCATTTCAGTTTTTCATTCTGAGAAGCAACGTTTCATTTATAATGCATAATAAAAAGTCAAAACTGTTTTTTGTTGTTTTTTGTGAAAGCATAACATTTCAATTGACCTGAAATGAAGTGTTGGGTTTTGTTTTGATTTAGACCAAAACTGAATGCTGAAATCTTTCATGTAATAGAATGTATGCCCTCTGCACAGCTTTAGGTTTTAGAGAGAGAGAGTTAACACACATTCTGGTAATGTCTGGAAGCAATGATAAATGCAAGAGCAGTGGGAGAGGGGAAAAAGTCTGGGATGAAAGATGACTTCATGATGTGTAGAATGATGCAATAGATTTTTACAACATGGCCAAACTATACCGTATTGCCTGTGTGTGTGTGTGTGTTGTTGCACTCTAGTGGCTGGCTTAAGGAAAAGATAAGATAGCTTCTACTATCATCAACACAGAAAAATCTCCTGTAGCTAAAGGGGTTGAGGACTTTTTGAGTAGAAAGTTAAGTGGTCCTTGTCTCCTCAGTTGTGTTCACTTGTGATCTATTGAATTGAATCTGTCTGAAGCACATGTAGCAAAGCACTTAAGTATGTGAGTAGACTCATTGCCTATAAAGGGACTACTTGTGCTTATGGTTAAGTATGCACTTATATGGTGTGTTGAATCTGGGCCAAAGTGAGAAGATTCTCTTGTTCATGGAGAAGATGCAATCAGTGTGGACTTATTTTACAGAGAAGAGAGTAGAAAGACTTGAAGGGTCCCATGTTGTAGGTGGATCAAAGGAGAATGGTGAGATGAAGGGCCATATTCTCATTAGCTTTATGCATGTGCTTTATTCTGAAAGCAGCACTAATGAAAGTAATTAGGCTATTCACTGACTAAAGCACCACTGAATGTGAGAAAGAATGTAAGATGCCATCTTAGTTTTTCACCTTGTGCTCACTAGGTGTATAAAAATAATCTAACTTTTAGATTGGTTGAGAGAACAGGGAATGGCAGGTGTCTTGATCATCTCATCTTTCTTTAACTTAAAAAATAAAATGAAATCTAAGAATGAATGATTGCATTTTTATAGTGGAGGGAAAGAATGGCTGGAAGGGACAGGTGAACTGTGTCTGACATGAAGATTTTCTTCTCTGCTGTTGCTTGGGGAATGCTATTGCTTATATACTGAAGACATATCTGTATAAATTACTGCAGGAGAGATCCATGGAGGGCCATGAAATAGAAAACTGGACATTTTCATGAAAATATAACATGGTGTTTACTCTATTGCGTACACTTCCCACAATGACTGTTGTGAGAATGGATTTATAATTCTTCACTGTCTAGTCTTGTTAAAGTCTTTGTCACAAAAAGGAGATTTTGTTTTATTTTGTTTTGTTTTTTTGCATTGGCTGTTAAATCGAGCTCAATATTGTATTCTTTGTCTGTTCTGTCCTTCCCTGCTCACAACCTCTGGATACATTTTAATAAATTCTTCTTACTAATTTCATTGGATTAGGATGTCCTTGTTTCTGTCTTTAGCCTAAGTGTGGCATTGTCAGCCAATTAAAACCCAAGGTATAAATATTCTATATACAGTTATGTCTAAAGGACTTTATAAAAAGACTATTTTAAATTCAAGCATATCAACTGAATTCCTTTGCTCTGAAGTAAATGGACTTGATTCTGCTCTTTCCCAGTGTAAATCTGCAGTAACTCCTCTGAAGTAAGTGGAGTTACCTTGATATAAATGGAAGCAGAACTGGGACTTATTTTTTTTGTCCCAATCAGCCTTAATTAACACAGTCCTTTTTTCTTTGGCTATTGTTGAGGCTTTCCTACTGATTAAAGAAAAGGAAAAAATGTAACACTGATTAATCCATGCTAGCCATCTTCTGTGACTGGATAGCTGAGTGGTATAATTCTCTAGTTCCTTTACTCAATCATTTTGTCTTGAATATCTCTTGAAGCTGAAGGAGCTTGTTGATATATATAATATTACTCCTGTCCTATTTTTGAGAACACAGTGATTGTGCTCCTCCCTTCACCATGGTAGGGCACACTTTGGGAGCGTATGAGTTCTGCTACAATGGAACTCTGAGGTCTTGCCAAATTAGGACCAGTGTAGTGATCTCAGGCTCCCAGGGCAAATGCACTTGCTACAATTCTAAACTCGTTCTGCATCCCAGCCCTCCAACTATTTAATGTTCTCTGCATCAGATATTAAGTCCTAGTGGTATAAAAGGAGCACCATGGATTCTGAGTTGCAGCTGAGGAGCACTTGGTGCAGGAAAGGTGAAGGGATGGGAAGGTGCCTTAGTCATGTCTTTGTGCTCCCTGATCTTATGACTACCTGGACACTTATCTATGGGCCAGGATAAAGCAGAGCAGCCTGAAATCTGCTGTAAGTCACTCCCAAGGGGTCATTCCACCATCAGGGGATTGCTCGAGCTCAGGAGCTCTCCAACCAGACCCACTTTTTCATTCATGCTCCCTGCACCAACAGCTAGGAGGAGGGTGTCACTGGAGCTGCTACAGTTTTTGTGCTAGCCAGACTGCTCTGCTATTCAAACTGCTCGGTTTATAATACAGAAAAAATATGCTGGCACTTTAACAAGAAAGACACAGAAAAAGACGTGAATATTCCATGTATAATTTACAACAACACCAAGGAGGAGATATTCAAAGGAACAAATGGGAGTTTGATTCTAAACTCTCACCAACTTTAATTGGGAATTAGATGCATAACTGTCCTTTGTGCTTTTGAAAATTTCCTCCCATATCTTTATACAACTTGTGAGAAACTGTAATGAGTTAAAATAAGTGGCAAATTCTTTCTTGAAGATACTGAAGGAGAACAGTGCTGAGCATCTTTCAGGCATGAATGTTGCTGGAAACAAATTATTTAGAAAGGGAATTGTGAAGTTCCATGTGCCTCACATATTCAGTCCCAATGGCATTATGACACATCCAACAAGTACCACTATGACATGCTAGTGTCACCTTTTCAGTGTATCTGATGCATCTGACAAACAAAGATGCCACGGTAGAATGCTCCTAGTCCCCAGACACTAAAGTCTTTCAATTATCTTAATCTGGTATGCTGGGTTTCAGAACAGTTTTGATGAGTCAGAAAAATCAGCAGGATTTCTCATTTCCCTACAAATTGAACCAACAATTGCTATATTTCTTATCTGGTGATTTAAACAATTGGCCTTCATTCTAAGTACTTTGGTTTAAGCAAGCTTGTAATATCAAATGAATTCAAATTTGCTGACATTAACTCAGTCCTCATATGACTATGGTCTACCCCACAGTCATTTGTTAGCTATTTCCAGAGAGGCGCAGGATGTATGTACTAAGGAAACTAAATCAGCTTAATTTCCTTTAAGAAGTCAAAGCTGATAGCATCACTGTAGTACTTTGGAGAAAGTCTAGGCTATAGATATATTAAACCAGCCCTTATGATTTATTTACTCACCATAATATCTGAACACCTAAATAGAAAGACTAGGGCATAATTAGCCTGTAACTTCTGGGTGCGTCAATATTTGCACTCCAAAATTGAGTCTTCTTCCAAGGCAACTGATTTTTCAGGAGTGCTGAGTGCCAGCCCTCTTGAAACTAGGCTCCATACTGTTGTTTAATGTGGGCAACCAACATGACTTGTCATTCCTGAAAATGTGTAGGCCAGAGTCCTGCCCCAACAGCTTAAAATCAAAATTAAGGCTACATCTACACTGCACACCTCTTGCAGTCACCTGTAGGGTATGTGTAGTTGCATGCTGCAGTGAAAAGCAAGCTGCATCCATACTCTCCTATGTCGTTTATGCTTGTCCATGAAAGGCTCTGGTGAGGGCAGGTTTCAGAGAGAGGCTGTGGCTGTGGAGAGCTCTTTATGCAGTAGATCTATGATACATAAAATCTTTATGAAAACTGATAAGCAGTCCTCTCTGAACCTCACCTCACAGGTGAACTTCAATTCATCACTGTTTGTAAGATGTTCTAGAGATCCTTTGGTGAAAGATGTTGTATAAATGCAAAGTAATATTATAGAAACTTTCAAACAACTAGTTTGTAGATTACAAAATGTATTCAAGTGTTCTTCCTTATCAACTTTGACAGTGAAATTAATTTTAGCAGCTTTTTCCTGATGAGTATTACAGACTAATCATAGGTGAAACTGAATAATCTGTAGAGACTTTGTGATGAATCTCATATGCTAGCTTTCACTGTCAATCTATACTGAGCTGAGAACATGCACTTTTCATGGACACAGCATTTATAATTCATCTGTGTAAACATCAGTTGTTGTATACCATTGCATAACTGTGTTTGACTTGGTAAAACATGCAACTCTGTAATTATAAGCTTCCTTTTTCAGGAAAAATTTAGTCCTAGGGTACAATAATAGCTCCTGACACTGTAGCTTGCTCTGCATCGGTGCAGGAATCTGCACAAGTTGCCAGATTGGAGCCATGATTAACAGAAAAAGTTGATTTTATTTCCTCCAAGTTTCAACTGTTTGCAATAGGGTTGTTGCATTAATACAGATATATTTATAAGTAGGGAATAGAAGACATATTGAGATGTCATTTGTTTCTCCTAAGATGGATGTAGCATTGACCTTCAAAACTCATATGCTAAACTAGGGAGAAAAAATGAACAAAGAATGAAAGCGTTTCAAAGAGACAGTTGTAGTCCACACCTAACTTTGAGCCATAAGACCTGAGAGGGACTTTTAAGATACTTTTGTTCATAGTTTGAGAAGCTTTTTGAAGAAATGTCTCTTTCTAGAATTCAGATGTGTGTGGCAGGCATTAGCAGACTGCCATGAATGCTTCCAAAATGGTGAGAGTTGGCAAGTTTGAGCTTTGAGGCCTTTTGTGAGTGTTTTGCACTATTGCGTGCTACTCTACATTGGTTAGTATGAGGCTGCCATTTTCACACACATCTGAAAAATGATTTTTTTCTCATCAACAGAATAAAAAATAGTAGGGACATGAATTTAGTGGATAGCTTTTAATGGTTTCCACAGTCTGTGTCCTGTCAAATCTTTTAGCCTTCATCATAATACTATACAATGTTGAAACACAGAGCTGATAAATCTATATATTCCATGAGAAAAATGTGATTTTTTGCCTAAACTTTTAGGGGATAATCTTAAACAAAATATTTGAGTTGGGATTTGGTCAAACTGAAATATGTCAGTGAAATATTTCACTTGGGAGTCAATTTGACATTAATCTGTGTCTGCCTGAACTACCACAGTACTCGTGAGAGTTATAAGTTTGGATGCCTCTCGCTCCCATTCTTCTCCGTGGTCCAGGCTGAACTAAAACTTAAAAACCGAAAAAAACTTTCATCCATATTGCAGAACCATATGGATCAGCAGCAGGGTTAGGAACTTCAGATGCACACTCCACTAGAGCAAGAAGAGTAACTAATAGGACTAAAAGGTGGTGAAATTCTGTGGAGAGCAACCACTAAATAGGAATGGAGACACATTCTGCCAATGGGTTTTGCAGCTATTTGCTAGACAGCTAAGGAATGTTGAGGCTCATGAATAATAGATTCATTTCCAGGTTGTGTAGAGGAGTAAGGGCTAGTGACTACAGACCTTTCTGCTCCTGTTTTCATCTGCCACTATTCACCCCTTCCCCAGGTCCTGCCCCATTCCCTCCCTTGGGGCTACACCTCCCTCCGTTCCTGCCTCCTTGTCATGCTTCTCCCTTCTCCAGTTCCTATTGTCCTACCTCCCTCTGCTCCTGCTGCTCTGCATTCCAAATGGGCTGCCTCCAATACCTCATCCATGTTTCCTGGGTACCAGTAGGAGGAGCATTGAGAGCACAGGGGAGAGTCTCCTTGCTCTGAGTTCTGGTGCCTGTCACCTCGGTGGCCCCTGGCACTTGGAGCAGCAAATGCAGCGCAAGTCCTGCTCAATCTCTGCAGCCCTGGGATGGAGCATACTCAGTTCCTCTGTGAGGATAGCACATGCACAGCCCAGATGGCATGTAGGATCCATGAGGGGATGGAGCATGCTCAATGCAGATGGGCTCTTCAGAGAATTTAGGTGCCAAGCTCTGACCTCCACTGAGCATGTAGTAACTTACCACTCTGCCAAGTCTTAGAGTTTTTTTTCTGTTCTGGGTGGGACGGGTCAAGGAAGAAGGGGAAGACACATCCCTGGCGTGCAGAGCTAGCTCCTATGAAATTTCAAGACCTCACACTAAACCGTAGAGATACGTGAGCTTCTGAACAAAATGGTTAAAACATGGGCAAAACAATGCATTTCCCCTAACTTTATTCTGAGAAATGGCTGAACCATTTTACATGACATTTTAAAAAAAAACCCAACTTGCTAGAGGCAGCGTTCAGCATAAAAAGTTTCAACTCTCATGGTTTAAGTATGCCAAAGTTTTCTAAACAAGTGAAAATACAGTTTTCTAAGTTTCTGGTAACCTTCAATATAGGTATTGCTACCTGTGCTGGCTATGTCTTTTTTTCCATACTTAAAGAGCAACTCCCGAACCTTTCATTCAGAATGGCCTTTATTTGATATTAACAGAACAAGAATAAGGTCTCCATGAGAGAACATGCAGTATGTAACTCCTCCATTGCAGGCTGCATCTGAACAAAACCAACACTTGCTTTCCATGTGGAATAACAGTAAAGAAAAGTAAAGCAGCAGCAAGTTATGAAAGTTATAAGCCACCCACATAGTAAAAGTTCCTTACGCCTCCTCATAATCAACCTACCAATTAACTTTGCATTGCAGTTCACAGAGAGAGTACCGATCCCTTTTGCAACTTTTTCTGCCATAGAAACAGCCCTTCAACCTTTATGAGTTGGCCAACTGGAAATACATAGCTGCTGACAATATCCGCCAGACTTACTGTACTGTAGCTCTCATACAAAATTATTATAACTACCAAGCACAGAAATACATCAATAAAATCTGAATCCTAACTGCTGGCCTCTTAATACCAGGTAATTTCTTTTTGATTATGCTGGTAACTGACTGCAAAGCCTGCTCCAAACAATAAAGAAAACATCCAAGTTTTCAATTAAAACTATCTATAATGTGTGGCTAAGCAGGTCATTTGCAAAATCATATCACAGGCAAGAAGCAGAAAATAGAAAAAGCTTCGCTGGCTCTAGCTTGCAGACTAAATTGCTGCTAAAGCTATGACCTTTGAAGTCCTCAATTACTTATTAGAACCTGAATTTTTACCTCTGATTTTTTTTTTACTGAGCTCGCTTAAGAACTCATATCAATCCCTCAGTTAAAGGTCACAGTATTCTGCCATGTTACCTGAGTTTTCATTATTTCCTCATAAACTATGACATTTCTAAAATGTCAGCATCTAAGGAAATCAGCACCCTATAGATATGGAGGGAGAATAAAACATGTTTATTCCAATATTTGTCTGAGTGGTGAGTGGAAGAACTAGACAGAATCACAGTGAGCACAGCATGGTCTATGCTAAGAAGTTAGGTCGGCTTAACTACATCGCTCAGGGGTGTGAGAAATCCATGCTTTTGAGTAAATAGGTTAGCTTAAGTTCCCGTATAGACAGCACTAGATCAATAGAAGTATTCTTCTGTTGACCTAGCTGCTGTCTTTCAGCGAATGCCTATGCTGATGGAGCGTGTAGGTAGTCTATTTATTGAAGCACTATGGTGCCACTCTAATGTTTCAAGTGTAGAGAACACGTATGTTTGGTAGTATTGTTTGCAGGTGGTTTGAATGGTCGTGCATGTAAAGGTGTTTTGGAGTGAAAATTAAGAGATGTAACACTTTTTATCCAGAGCCCTTGAGCCACATCATGTGAGAAAATGTTTAAAAGCACAAGGAAAAACTTGTAGAAGAAAAAGCCACAGACAGGCAGGTGCAAGTTTAAGCATGCTTGAGGACAGGCTATGACATGTTTTCTTCTGTCATTTGCTTTTCCTGCTAGAACCCTATGCTTCTGCCCTTTCAGGTTGGCGTCTCCTCTGACCTGTTCCTGGTATACTCACTTAGGCCTGGTCTACACTACGAGTTTAGGTAGTAAACCGCTCTGGACTGCAATCTGAACCCTGCACCTGTCCACACAACAAAGCCATTTGCTTTGACGTAAAGGGCTCTTAAAAATCGCTGAAATCAACATTCAAATTAGGGTTAGTGTGGACACAATTCGACGATATTGGCCTCCGGGAGCTATCCCACAGTGCACCATTGTGACTGCTTTGGACAGCAATCTGAACTTGGATGCAATGGCTAGGTAGACAGGAAAAGCCCTGTGAACTTCTGAATTTCATTTCCTGTTTGCCCAGCATGGAGAGCTGATAAGCACAGGTGAGCATGCAGAGCTCATCAGCACAGGTGACCATGCAGTCCCAGAATTGAAAAAGAGCTCCAGCATGGATCATACGGGAGGTATTAGATCTAATCACTGTGTGAGGAGATGAATCCATGCTATCAGAACTCAGTTCCAAAAGACAGAATGCCAAAACATTTGAAAAAAATTTCCAAGGCCATGATGGACAGAGGCCACAACAGGGACTCACCACAGTGCTGTATGAAACTTAAGGAGCTGAGACAACCATACCAGAAAGCCAAAGACTCAAACGGATGCTCTGGGACAGAGCCACAAATATGACACTTCTACGCTGAGCTGCAGGCAATTCTAGCGGGGGCTGCCACCATCACCGCACCCCTGTCCATGGACTCTGATCATAGGGTACTCTGTCACCATGCCTGAGGATTTTGCGGACGGGGAAGATGAGGAGGAGGAGGACGAGGTTGAGGAGAGCACACAGCACACCGTTCTCCCCGACAGCCAGGATCTTTTTCTCACCTTGACTGAAATACCCTCCCAAGGCAGTATCCTGGACCATGAAGCCATAGAAGGGACCTTCTAATTTTCTGTTTTCCTTCCCTCCTCCCCCACTTCACCCTGGGCTACCCTGTGAGTTATCTCTCTATTTCTCTATAATCAATTAATAAAGAATGCATGGTTTTTAAATGATAGTGACTTTATTTCCAAGCTGTGATCAAAGGGGGGAGGGAGGTTGGCTTACAGGGAATTAGAGTCAACCAAGGGGGTGGGTTTTCATTAATGAGAAACAAATAGAACTGTCACACGGTACCCTAGCAAGTCAAGAAACTGGTTTTCAGAGCTTCTCTGATGCACAGCTCTTCCTGATGTGCTCTTCTAATTGCCCTGGTGTCTGGCTGTGCTTATAATCAGCGGCCAATTGCTTCAACCTCCCACCTCACCATAAACATCTCCCCCTTACTCTCACAGAGATTGTGGAGCACACAGCAAGCAGCAATAACAATGAGGATATTGGTTTTGCCGAGGTCTGAGCGAGTCAGTAAACTGAGCCAGCGACCCTTCAAACATCCAAATGCACACTCTACCACCATTCTGCACTTTCTCAGCCTATAGTTGAGCAGCTCCTTACTACTGTCCAGGGTGCCTGTGTACGGCTTCATGAGCCAGGGCATTAAGGGGTAGGCTGGGTCCCCAAGGATAACTACAGGCATTTCAACATCCCCAACAGTTATTTTCTGGTCTGGGAAGTAAATTCCTTCCTGCAGCCATTTAAACAGACCAGAGTTCCTCAAGATGCGAGCGTCATGAACCTTTCCTGGCCATCCCACGCTGATGTTGGTGAAACGTCTCTTGTGATCCACCAGTGCTTTCAGCACCACTGAAAAGTACCTCTTGAGGTTTATGTACTGGCTGCCTTGGTAGTCCGGTCCCAAGATAGGGATATGGGTTCTGTCTATCGCCCCATCACAATTAGGGAATCCCATTGCAGCAAAGCCATCCACTATGGCCTTCTCATTTTCCAGAGTCTCTACCTTTGATAGCAGCAGCTCAGTGATTGCATTGGCTACTTGCATGACAGAAATCCCCACAGTAGATTTGCCCACTCCAAATTGATTCCCAACTGACCGGTAGCTGTCTGGCGTTGCAAGTTTCCACAGGGCTATCGCCACTGTCTTGTGAACTGTGAGGGCTGCTCTCATCTTGGTATTCTTGTGGTTCAGGGCAGGGCAAAGCAAGTCACAAAATTCCATGAGAGTGCCCTTACACTTGTGAAAGTTTTGGAGTCACTGGGAATCATCCCAGACCTGCAACACTATGCGGTCCTACCAGTCTGTGCTTATTTCCCAGGCCCAGAATCGGTGTTCCACGGCATGGATCTACCCCATTAACACCATGATATCCACATTGCCGGGGCCCACGCTTTGAGAGTAGTCTGTGTCCATGTCCTCATCACTCTCATTGCCATGCTGCCGGCGCTTCCTCGTCTGTTTTTTCAGTTTCTGGTTCTTCATAAACTGCACGATAATGTGTGAGGTGTTTACAAGGCTCATAACTGCTGCGGTGAGCTGAACGGGCTCCATGCTTGCTGTGCTATGGCATCTGCATGGAAAAAAGGTGTGAAATGATCGTCTGCAGTTGCTCTCACAGAGGGAGGGACGACTGACTACTGACGACTGTAGCTATCCCACAGTTCCCGCAGTCTCCACCAACTATTTGAATTCTACGTTGAGCTCTCAATGCCTGATGGGACAAAAACATTGTCGTGGGTGGTTCTGAGTACACGTCATCAGCCACCCGCTCCCGTGAAAGCAATGGGAAAAAATCATTGCTCATCTTTTTTCACTGTCACCGTATGTCTATTGGATGCTGCTGGCAGACTGCAGTGCTACACAGCAGCATCCCCTTGCTTTGCCTTGTGGACGGTAGATGGTATAGTATGATAGGTAGCCATCATTGTCATCCCATAGGTGCTCCTGGATGGCCTCTGAGGTCAGCCGGGGCGCCTGGACAGACTTGGGTGCTCCTGGCTGGCCTCGGTGAGGTCAGTCAGGGCGCCTGGACAAAAATGGGAATGACTTCAGGTCATTCTCTCTTTAAGTTTTGTGTAATGGCGATTCAGTCCTGTCTGGAATATCATCCCAGCTAGAGGCTTCTGCCTCAGGATGCTATCCCAGTCGGCAGCACCGCATGGTCTCACCTACCCCAGCCTACCCCTTGCTCCCATGGCTCATGAAGTCTGGACAGTAGTAAGGAGCTGTCCAACTATAGGCTGAGCAAGTGCAGAATGGTGGTTCACTCTATTTCCCTGTAAGCCAACTGCCCACCCCTCCCCCTTTGATATCTACTTGCAGAGGCAATAAAGTCAGTGTTGTTTCAAATTCATGCATTCTTTATTACTTCATCACACAAATGGGGGGATAACTGCCAAGGTAGCCCAGAAGGAGGGAAGCAACGAGTGGGGTTGTTGTAGGGGCACTCCCTAGAATGGCATGCAGCTCATCCTTTCTGCGGGATGTCTGGGGCTCTGACCCAGAGCGGCCATTTGCATCTGTGGTTCTTTAGTAGGCTTGCCTGATATTCTAGGCAGGACTTAATCTTCATTAGATAAAACTTAAAGAAGAGAATGACCTGGGGAGTCATTTCCATTTTTGTCCAGGTGCTCCTAACTGACCTCACTGAGGCTGGTCAGGAGCACCCATGACAGCAGCAGATGGTACAGTATGACTGGTAACTTGAAAAGGCAAGGAGCTGCTACTGTGTAGCACTGCAGTACTGCATCTGTGAGCAGCACCCAGGAGATATACGGTCACAGTGAGCTGAGCAGGATCCGTGCTTGCCATGGTATGCCGTCTGCCTGGGTAACCCAGGAAAAGAGGCGAGAAACAATTTTTTGCCTTTGCTGTCATGGATGGAGGAGGGGGCTGATGACAGGTACCCAGAACCACCTGCGATAATGTTTTTGCCCCATCAGGCATTGGGAGCACAACCCAGAATTCCAACTGGGAGTGGAGACTGCGGGAACTGTGGGAGAGCTACCACAGTGCAATGCTCCGAAAGTCGACGCTAGCCTCGGTACTGTGGACGCACACCGCCGACTTAATGCGCTTAGTGGGGGCACACACAAACAACAGTATCAAATCAATTTCTAAAAAATCGACTTCTATTAAATTAAACTAATTTTATGTGTAGACATACCCTTACATCCATGTAAAGTGAATATACAATGCTACCTAGTCAGAATGTTAGTGTTTTATATTAATTTTGTACAGGCATCAATGACAACACAAAATAGAAGGCAGTGAAGAATCAGATCGTTGGGGCTAGGTCCTCAGCTGCTATAATCAGTGAAGTTTCATTATCTTCAGAGGATTTACACTGATTATAGCAGCTGAGGATCTGGCAGAATGAAATTTTCAGCAGCTCACTGACAACGTTACTTATATTACAACTTGCATCACCTCTGAACTTGGCCCAATGAGTTTAATTCATGCTTGATGTAAAATTAATAAAATCAAAGGCTTTACCGTGTGGGCAAAGTTAATCTAATAGCTCTACTTTCCCCCCTTTTCTTTTTCATAATCTTTCAGTATCTGCAGTATGCCACAGTTGGGGAAAGAAGGTGATGTGCTTGTTATAGCAGTGGCCTTGAAGGTGGATCTCTTGATTTTGATTTTGCATATGTTACTGACTGACTCCTGATGAGTTAACTGCTTCTCTGATTAGGGCCCATGCACTGACCTGAGCCAAATGAGTGGAAACTTATGCTGTGGAGAAAATATGGAGATTTCATTGCATTGTGTCTCTTCATTCCAAACTTCTTCTGTCTTCCATAACTCTGCTGTAAAAGAGTAAGTTGTAGCCACATCTGTCAGTGGTGTTGGGTAGCAGGGATGGCAGAAGATCCTGAAAGGCAGGAAGCTGATGTGTGGGAATCTGACTGAAATCTTGGAGGAACGTGTCACTGTGCCTCAGTGGATCATGGCTGAGGATGCCAAATTAGGACAAACTACTGAGAAATAGGGCAGACTCACCCCAAACTGGTGGTGATTTTGTCATTAGATTATACCAAGACAGTAACAAAAGTGAACTACTGTCTCACCACACTGGTTAATAAGAAGAACAAAAATGCAGTCTCCTTAAGCATTCTGATCCTTGTCTCATCAACTAGACACTGGATTCTATGATGATTGGTTACAGAAAACCAATTTAATCAAATATAGGTTCCTTCTAATCTCAAGAGATCAGCCATTTAGCAAGGTAATCAAGCTGATTACAAGCCTTTAGTAACTAGAATTAAAGGTTTAATAATAAGACAAAAAAGGAGAGTTAAAATGGTTAATAGATCATATACATACAAATAATTGAAAAGTCTTTGTGTCATAGACTCATAGAGTTTAAGGTCAGAAGGGACCATTATGATAATGTAGTTTGACCACCTGACCAATGCAGGCCACAGAATCTCATCCACCCACTCTGTAACAACCCCCTAACCTATGTCTGAGTTATTGAAGTCCTCAAATTGTGGTTTAAAGACCTCAAGATGCAGAGAATCCTCCAGAAAGTGACCCATGCCCCACGCTGCAGACTAAGACGAAAAACCTCCAGGGCCTCTGCCAATCTTTGCTGGAGGAAAATTCCTTCCCTACCCCAAATATGGCAATCAGTTAAACCCTGAGCATGTGGGCAAGACTCACCAGCCAGCACTCAGGAAAGAATTATCTGTAGTAACTCAGATCCCACCCCATCTAACATCCCATCATAGACCATTAAGCATATTTATCTGCTAATAATCAAAGATCAATTAATTGCCAGAATTAGGCTACCGCATCATACCATCCCTTCCATAAATTTATCAAGATTAGTCTTGAAGCCAGATGTGTCTTTTGTCCCCACTACTCCCCTTGGAAGGTTGTTCCAGAACTTCACTCCTCTAATGGTTAGAAATCTTCATCTAATTTCAAGTCTAAACTTCCGAGTGTCCAGTTTATATCTATTTGTTCTTGTGTCCACATTGGTACTAAGCTAAAATAATTCCTCTCCGTCCCTGAAATTTATCTCTCTGATATATTTATAAAGAGCAATTATATCCCCGCTCAACCTTCTTTTGGTTAGGCTAAACAAGACAAGCTCTTTGAGTCTCCTTTCATAAGACAGGTTTTCCATTCCTCGGATCATCCTAGTAGCCCTTCTCTGTACCTGATCCAGTTTGAATTCATCCTTCTTAAACATGGGAGACCAGAACTGCGCACAATATTCCAGATGAGGTCTTACAAGTGCCTTGTCTAATCATACTAACACCTCCTTAGCTTTACTGGAAATACCTTGCCTGATGCATCCCAAGACCTCATTAGCTTTTTTAACTGCCATATCACATTGGTGGCTCTCAGTCATCCTGTGATTAACCAATACTCCAAGGTCCTTCTCCTCTTCTGTTACTTCCAACTGATGTGTCCTCAATTTATAACTAAAATTCATGTTATTAATCCCTAAATGCATGACCTTGCACTTTTCACTATTATATTTCATCCTATTACCATTACTCCAGTTTACAAGGTCATGCAGATCTTCCTGTATGATATCCGGTCCTTCTCTGTGTTAGCAACACCTCCCCACTTTGTGTCATCTGCAAACTTTATTAGCATATTCCCACTTTTTGTGCCAACGTCAGTAATAAAAAGATTAAATAAGATTGGTCCCCAAACCGATCCCTGAGGATCTCCACTAGTAACCTCCTTCCAGCCTGACAGTTCACCTTTCAGTACGACCCGTTGTAGTCTCCTCTTTAAACAATTCCTTATCCATCTTTCAATTTTCATATTGATCCCCATCTTTTCCAATTTAACTAATAATTCCCCATGTGGACCCATATCAAATGCCTTACTGAAATCAAAGTAAATTAGATCCACTGCATTTTTTTTGTCTAAAAAATCTGTTACTTTCTCAAAGGAGATCAGGTTGGTTTGGCATAATCTACCTTTTGTAAAACCATATTGTATTTTGTCCCAATTACCATTGACCTCAATGTCCTTAACTATTTTCTCCTTCAAAAATTTTTCTAAGACCTTGCATACTACAGATGTCAAACTAACAGACCTATAGTTACTCAGATCACTTTTTTTCCTTTTCTTAAAAGTAGGAACTATGTTAGCAATTAAAAATTTTTGCTAATAGGCTTGCAATTTCATGTGCCAGTTCCTTTAATATTCTTGGATGAAGATTATCTGGGCCCCTCGATTTAGTCCCATTAAGCTGTTAGAGTTTGGCTTCTCCTCAGATGTAGTGATATCTACCTCTACATCCTCATTCACATTCGTCATCCTACCATTATCCCTAAGATCCTCATTAGCCTCATTAAAGGAGGGAAAGTATTTGTTTAGATACTGAGCCATGCCTAGATTATCCTTAACCTCTACTCCATCCTCTGTGTTTAGTGGTCCCACTTCTTTCGTTGTTTTCTTCTTATTTATATGGCTATAGAACCTTTTACTATTGGTTTTAATTCCCTTTGCAAGGTCCAACTCTACATGGCTTTTGGCCTTTCTCACTTTATCCCTACATGTTCTGACCTCAATAAGGTAGCTTTCCTTGCTAATCCCTCCCATCTTCTACTCCTTGTAGGCTTTCTTCTTTTTCTTAATCACCTTTCTGAGATGTTTGCTCATCCAGTTTAGTCTACAACTCCTGCCTATGAATTTTTTCCTCTTTCTTGGGATACAGGCTTCTGATAGTTTCTGCAACTTTGACTTGAAGTAATTCCAGGCCTTCTCTGCCTTTAGATCCACAAGTTCTTCAGTCCAATCCACTTCCCTAACTAATTTCCTTTATTCTTTAAAGTTAGCCCTTTTGAAATAAAAAACTCTAGTCCCAGATCTATTTTTGTTTATCCTTCTCTCTAGTTTGAACTGAATTAGCTCATGATTACTCGAACCAAGATTGTCCCCTACAACCATTTCTTCTGTCAGTTCCTCACTATTCACCAAAACCAAATCTAAAATTGCATCCCTTCTTGTTGCTTCTTCAACTACTTGGGGAAGGAATCCATCAGCTATCTCATCCAGAAAAATCTGAGCCCTATTATTATTATTACTAGCATTTGTCCTCCAGTCTATACCTGGGAAGTTAAAGTCTCCCATGATCACACAATTCCCATTAGTCTTTACTTCATTAAAAACATTAAAGAGGTCTCTATCCAAATCGGATGCTCGAGGTCTGTAGCACACCCTAAGCACTATCTCAGGGGAGGCTCTAGTAACTTTCTTTCCCAATGTGATTTTTGCTCAGACAGACTCTGTCTTATCCATTCCATCACTTCTTATTTCTGTACAGTCTACCTCATCATTGATATACAATGCTACTCCACCACCTTTGCCTTTATTTCTGTCTTTCCTAAACAGCACATAGCCTTCAATACCTGTACTCCAGTCATGACTACTATTCCACCATGTTTCAGTTATCCCTATAATATCAGGTTTCACTTCCTGCACCAGTAGCTCTAGTTCCTCCATTTTGTTACCTAGGCTCCTTGCATTAGTGTACAAACATCTTAATTTTTGCTGTTTGGCTTCACTGACATTCTTTACCCGATTAGGCATAGACATTCTACTGCCAATATCACCAGTTTCTTTGTTATTGGGGCAGGCAGAGTGGAATGTTGTCAGGCTGATTGTGTGGATGAGGAGCTATGAAACTGCTTTGTGACAGGGAGTCTCACCATCAACTGAGTGGCACTCGCTAGACAAGAGAGTGGGCTCCTTGTGTGAACCAGAAGCATCAATTGCACCTCCTCCTCTCTCCACTGTTGAATACCAGAACTGATTTTTGATTCCCTTAGGAATCTAAATTACAGATTCCTGAGCTGAAATCACTAAGAGCTGAAATCACTAAAGAGCTGCGCTAACTAGTGGGGAGCCTGAAGCTGTATTGTGGAGTAGAGCAGCTGGCGGAGTGGAGCAGTTTGTGGGACGGTTGGAGCGGCCCACGGAGTGAGCGGAGCTGAGCAGTTTGCGGGGATGGCTGGAGCGGATCACGGAATGGCTGGTGGAGCAGAGCAGCTGGCAGAGCGGAGTTGAGCAGTTCGTGGGGAAGGCGGAAGCAGAATCCCACGGAGAGGCAGGGTAGTCGGCCCCGGACCACGTAAGGTGCCCCTTTCTACCCAGGCTGGTGGGGGGAAAACCCCTGCAGATAGACTCTTGAATTCTGGGGCTGCACTGACCCGGGACAGAGACTTTTGGGTTGCAGGACTTTTGGAACTGTGGGTGATCTTTGGGTTGCTGGACTCTAGGGACATTTGAGGTATTGAACTTTGGAGTCTTGGAGTGATTTTGGGGTTGCTGGACTCAAGAGCCCAGGGAAAAGGACACGACCCAACTTCCGGGGGTAGGTTTTTGCTCATGGTTTGGTCTATGAACTCGGGTTGAGGTATTTTCCCAATTTAATGCTTCTTGTTTATCTCATGTTATTAAACATTTTCTGCTACACCGAGACTCTGTGCTTGCGAGAGGGGAAGTATTGGCTCTTTGAGGTGCCCAGGGGTGTGTGTAAGATTTTCCCAGGTCACTGGGTGGGGGCTTGAGCTGGTTTTGCATTACGTTATAGGGAAGGGACCCCTATGTATTGCTGCTATCAGTTCAGACTGGCAGAAGGGTTACATTACTTTGTTTTCTTCCCTCTCAATGTTAAATTCCGGTGTGGAGATTACCTGGACATCTCCCAAGCATCTCCCCCAATTTCTTAGTTTAAAGCTCTCTTAATCAGTTGTGCCAGCCTCCATCCTAGAAGTCTGTTTCCCTCCTTACTTAGGTGAAGTCCATCCCGAGAGAACAGTTCTCTGTCCATGAATGCTTCCCAGCGGCCATACATCCCAAAGCTCTCCTTATAGCACCACTGCCTGAGCCATCTGTTGATCACCATAATTTTTTCACACCTTTGTTGCCCTTCTCTAGGAACAAGCAGAATCTCACTGAAGATCACCTGAGCCTTGATTTCCTTAAGCTTCTTCCCCAGCTTGGCATAGTCTCCCTTGATATCAGGTGTGTAGCAGTGATGGAATAAAGTGTTAGTTTGTGAAGTCTCTCTACTGCCTTGCCAAAGATTGGAATGTCCTCAGTTCATAGTTCAAAATGATCCTTTTTAGTTGTAATCCACAGGCCAGAGTCAAGGTAGGAAAGAGCCAAAATGGAGACATCTCAGGAGTCTTTTGTATCCTTTGACATGTATCTGGAAATTTACTGTCTCTCTTTGTGAAAAGTTACTGGCCTAAAATGGAGTTCAGTGGCACATGAGCATATCACGTGTCTTACATGGCTTGATGACTCATAGATGGTAGCCATTGCCCATATTCTTGCTGGGGTGTCCACAGGAAGTGCTGTCTGGGTGAGATGAGTTTCTTCTCCCTGATGGGCTATCAATATGTAGCTGTCTGGCCTTAATATAAAGTTTTACCTGTAGGTATTTCCAGGAATACAATATAGATGTATGATGCAAGTACATAGCCTCATTATGATACATAACTTCAGATACAAAAAATGATACATACATATAAACAGGATAATCATATTTAGCATATCATAACTTTTCCATTGACAACTTACATGACATACTTTATATAATTCATCAAATTTTGTACAACAGGGGCAATATCAATTATATAAATGGTCATATTCAATCATACAGCATTACAGAGATGTAAGTATAATAAACTGTAGGAAAGCAAGCTGATGGGGTAGAATGTAGAAATCAGGAGGCTGAGTGAAGAGGTTATTGGACCAAAAGTTGGAGTGAGACCTGGTGCTTTTGATGAGAGAAGATCTGCAGTGTAGGCCTCATTGGATCCAGCTATTATAAGAATGACTTTAATGAATGGCACCATGCAGTAAATTGTAGGAACTGTGGGAACTGAGTGTAATTTTAGACAAGTGTTCAATCTAGTCCAGAATCCTGTCTCACAAGGATCAATACCAGAGATTTAAGAAACTCCACAATGGCAGTTAGAGAATAACTTGCACATCTGAGAAATTCCTTCCTGCAACCAGGAATTTAGTGAATCATTTGATCCTGAAGCACAAAGGTTCAGATCGCTCATATATTTTTACTTGGTCTAACATAACTAATGTTCTTATCATACATATAAATAATTAATTCTGAATCTTACTAAGCTCTTTACCACAATTATACTTAGTGGCAACGAGTTCCACAGAAAAATTATTGCACTATTTCAACAATTCTCTTTTACTGGTTTTAATTTTCTACCTTTCATCTGAAAGTATTCATTCAGTTGTAAAAAAAAAAAAGTAGATGAAAATTGTCAAATATCAACCAGCTATATTTAAGATAGATACTTATGGTGGATGAGAAAAGGGGGATGGAAAGCTGTGGAGACATTTCAGAATTGAGTAGATAGAGGCCTACTTATTTCTGATGCCTTTTGAATACCGTCACACCTCTGAAACAATGACTTTAAAAGGGGTTGGGACAGATGGGGCATTTGAGAATTAGGAGCAGAATCCACAGTCTCTCTACTAATTTTATTTATGGATATGCATTTGAATATGGCATGTGAAGCTGAAACACCAAATTCTTGGAATTAATTTTATTTTATTTAATCACACCTTAAGTAGTGAACCAAGAACAACTAGGAATGTGGCTTAACAAGGATGGCTTAAGCCTGGTCTACACACACACAGTTGCACTGGTTTAATTAGAGGTGTATTTTACATTGACTTTATTTACACTACTTCAGACACCTTTGTTTAAACCTGTCTTTATATATTTGTTTAAACCTGTCTTTTTTTTTCCCATTTAACTTGTCAGAGAATTTACAGGTACATGCTAAACCAATATAACTGGTTTTAAACCCATATAGAAGTGTAGGTAATGTGCAGGGTTTTAAATTATTGCAAATTAGTGCAACTTCTGTGTGTAGACAAGGTCTTGACGTTTTTCTTTGAAATGTTTCTCCTGTCACTTATCTATTCTTTTTTGAGAGATGCTCATCAATTTTCCCTCCGTCTTCTCCCTACTTTTGAGTAGTTTATATAATATGCAAGGACATTTCTTGTGTGAATAATAATATTCATCAGTCAAGTTTCTCCTTGGTTTTGAAATATGTGAACAAAAGCAACAACAATTCTCTTTTAAAGATGCTTTCCCTGTCACTGCATTTCCCATGAGGTCACTTAGTAGCTATAATTAGATTTGGTTAAGTGAAGGTTCAACATTAAGATGGTCTGATTTGATTTTAGACTTCAGCTAAGTGGAAAACAAGAATATTTTAAAAGGAGATGACTATATTGTGCTAAACGTCCTTACCATTTTAGTCTGTGAACATACATATGGCATTGAAGAAAGTTTTTTCCTTTGAATTAAGCTAAATAAGGGGGAAAATGTATTTTGACAAAATCTATTGTCTTTGTATTTAAGCACTGTCACTACATAACTGACAGGTACAACTAAGAGCAAGCTGATAACCTAGTTAAATGATCACAATGCAAAGCAGACTTTAAACACAATGAAAGATGGAAATGGTGACAAATAGGCAATCAGCCTGGTTAGGGTTGGAGACTGACCATGTCTACAATTAAGTATAAAAGAACCATAAAAATACTTTACTGCATTGAGTAACTTTGGACCTAATTCTTGTCTTACAAGCAGTCACTTCACTTGTTGGAATGATATAGTGAGTAGTGCAAGAAAGCACAAATTCTGTTTCGGAAACCTTGAAATAGTTTGTGTATCTGGTTTCATTTTGATGTGGAATGAAACTGAGACCTTTCCAATTTTTTGAGAGGCAAAAAAACCCAGACTGAGAGCATATCCCAGATGGGAGTCCTAACCATTGGTTTATTATATATTCTGGGTTCTCTGTCTGTCTGTCTGTCTGTCTGTCTGTCTCTCTCTCTCTCTCCTCCCGCCTTCCCTGAAATTCCATTCTGAACAAATCCGCAATTTTAGTTGAAAGCCTATTTTGTCAAAAACTTCCTGACCACCTCTAAGAGTGAGGTTGTGGGTTGCTATATCACAGGGGGGAAGGATAGCTCAGTGGTTTGAGCATTGGCCTGCTAAACCCAGCATTGTGAGTTTAATCTTTGAGGGATCCGTTTAGGGAACTGGGATAAAAATCTGTCTGGGGATTGATCCTGCTTTGAGCAGGGGGTTGGACTAGATGACCTCTTGAGATCCCTTCCACCCCTAATATTCTATGATTCTATCACAATCCATCTCCAATCTTCTTCACCATTGTCTTTATTCCCATATAGGTTATTGTCTTCTCACCAAACTAAGGTGTGTGTGTCAGTGGAGGGAGGATCTAACAGTAAAGAGTGGAAAGCTGCATCACTGAAACTCTTTTCTCACTGTAAAAGCAGCAAAGAGTCCTGTGGCACCTTATAGACTAACAGACGTATTGGAGTATGAGCTTTCGTGGGTGAATACCCACTTCGTCTTTTCTCACTGTGAATCTTATCTGCATGCCTAGTGCTGTCACAGTCAGCCAAATTCTCCCCTCAGAAGAAACTTCAGTGGAAATATGTGCACACCTGGTGCATAATTTGGCCTTTGGAGTCTGAAGAGCTTTTGTGAGAGATTGCATATGTGTATGTGAGCAAAATTTGAGAGAAATTATTGTAGGGAATGGAAAAAGTGACAAGCATTGGAAAAAATGTCATCTTTGTGCAGAAGTGTTTTTTCTTCCTTTTTTCTCTCCTTACTGGAAGAGCAATTAATACCTTTTACCACTTTATTTTACTTTATTTCTGCATTTGAAGGTAGAAGCTGAAACAGGTTACTATAGATGAGAAGCTAATGACAAATTGGAGAAGATAAAGAAGTTGCATGCAGACACTTGTGTCCTCAAATGAATACAAAATGCTAGGATCACAGCCAACTTCCCCAGAATGTTCTCTTTTACTGATCCCTTCAAATAAAAAAGCAAAATCCCTTCTAATCCAAGCAGAAGGTAGCACTAAATTCTGGTATTACTTCAGAGACAGATGTTGCTATCATACAACCTATACAAGAGGCCAGGGTAGCAAAGGTAGGGATGGGTGGTTTAATTTCTACAGAAGGTGTAAGTGTATTGTATATTCTCTGGGAAACATAAACCATGCCTTTCTCCCTTACTTGCTAGTTTGCAGTTTTTGTGGTTATCACGTAATACTACTCAATCACATCATAACTGACCTTTAATTTAGACTTTACTTACAGAGTGCATGATTCTGCTCTTTCTTATACTAGTGTAAATTGGGAGTATCAGAGGGGTAGCCGTGTTAGTCTGGATCTGTAAAAGCAGCAAAGATTCCTGTGGCACCTTATAGACTAACAGACATTTTGGAGCATGAGCTTTCGTGGGCGAATACTCACTTCGTCAGATGCATGTAGTGGAAATTTCCAGGGGCAGGTATATATATGCAAGCAAGCTAGAGATAACGAGGTTAGTTCGACCAGGGAGGATGAGGCCTGCTAGAACAGGGCCTCATCCTCTCAGCAGGCCTCATCCTCCCTGATTGATCTAACCTCGTTATCTCTAGCTTGCTTGCATATATATACCTGCCCCTGGAAATTTGCACTACATGCATCTGACGAAGTGGGTATTCGCCCACGAAAGCTCATGCTCCAAAACGTCTGTTAGTCTATAAGGTGCCACAGGATTCTTTGCTGCTTTTGTAAATTGGGAGTAACTAATGCCAAATCAGATGCATCAATGCGAAAATGGTGCATGGAGAGGTCAAATTTGGCCCATTAGGTCCTGGATCAAACCACTTCTGTAAATCTCAGTCCTAGTATCCAAGCTATGTAATGCCAAGATGAATAGAGGCTTTTCTGCCAGGGTGATGAGCATGATATAAATACTTAAGAGTTATTACTGGACCATCTTCTGCACCCCATATTCTGACAAAACATCGGAGAATTGGGCCCTGAAACAAGCTTGGCACTGGAAGGATATGAATTGAGAATAGAGAGATAACTAAATTATTTTAGAAATGTTCAGATTAACTCTGAAATAGGAGGTGACAAATTTTCTTTAATGATCTGATGGGATTTTGATCTTTTGTGAGAAATGTGGTAGGAAATACAGTTGATTGTTACACTGGAGCACCTTAGCATTGTCACACTTATGCCCGTGCACATTATACAGTTGCACAGAAAGCAGTATGCATATGCTAAAATGGAGCATCTCAAATCAGTGCTTACCATTCCATTTTCTCCAGTTTAACATCTCCGAGGTGGTTGTTTAATTCATCTCTACCCCTTCTTTATTCTTAGTTCTTATTCCCTTCTTTCTTTTATTGATTTTTTATTGATTTTTTTTGCCCCCCAAAATGAGGGGAGAACCAACAACAAGAGGACAAAAAGAACAAAAAGTAAATGAAAGGAAAGTGGAGGGAGGAAGGAGTGTCCTTTTTGGTTAGAAATTAATCAAAGATTTCTAAAAAGTCAGACAAAATCTTTTTATATTTGTCCAAGGTCCAAAATGTTATCAGCTCTTTAGCTGCTATGTCAGCCAAATTACCATGCCAAGTTTATTTTCCTGGATGTGGTCTTGTTCTAATTTTGTTAAACCTAATTTCCTAGCCTGCTATATAATCTTATTGACTGCTTTAATGTCAATCTCCCCCCTCCCTTTTCTTCCAACCCATTAGACTAACAGGTTGTACTTTTATGCTATTTAATTACTAAGTTTTCTGCCTAGCTGAATTCCCTCTGCCTACATTGTCATGGACTGACTGAATTTTATTCTTAACCTGTCCTTAAGAATAAAATATTTTGGTTTAAAGAGAAGACATGTCCGTGTTCGAAGCCTTGTACACAAATACCACCATATGCATTATTTCTTCAATTACTGACATTTGTCCATTTATTGATAGTGGAACACTGAATTTAGAGGAAGAAGGTGAAATAAAGAAGTTTTCTTTCTTTCTTTGTGAACTGGAGATTGGTTGTGGTAGCACTGCACTAGAATGTTCATTTCTGTGAGGAAATAACCAGTTGTTTTCAATCCAGGAATAGACAGAATTAGGAAGTGCTCTTCACAGCAGAACATGTCATTAATAATAATGGAGTATAAGTACATATGAATACAGGCTTTTCTGACTGGTTATTAAATCCTTTGTAACCTGATTCAGGTATTGTTATAGTGTTTGTTAATAAATATTCCTTAAATACTTTAGATGAAAAATCTCAAACTATAGGTTGTTTGAAGGGTTGACTTTGTTCTGTTGTGTAATTAATTACATAGGTCATATGGTATTGTTACAGCTTTCTGCCTGGATGATTAAATCTTTTAAAATAGAAAAAGAACATCCAGTGAATTTTCAGAAAAATAAACATTCAAGCTGAACTTCCTGGAGGTGTCAGCATTGTGAGTTTTTTTTATGATTTCAGAGGAGTCATTTAAATCCTCAAAAAGCAGCAAAGAATCCTGTGGCACCTGGTAGACTAACAGACGTTTTGGAGCATGAGCTTTCGTAGGTGAATACCCACTTCGTCAGATGCATGACGTGCATCCGACGAAGTGGGTATTCACCCATGAAAGCTCATGCTCCAAAACGTCTGTTAGTCTACCAGATGCCACAGGATTCTTTGCTGCTGTTACAGATCCAGACTAACACGGGTACCCCTCTGATATTTAAATCCTCATGATTAATGAGCTATATGACTGCATGAATGAGAATGAAATGAACGCTGGGTTAGATTGCACTGGTCTACAATTTTTGAGAAGTCGTCTGCTTCAGAGATAAAATGTGCTATTTATTATGTATTTTGATGTGCTGAATTCAAATATGACAATTAAAACAACTGATTGGCTACTGTTTCTAAGATATTTAAGGTTTACATTTTATGTCTATGTATATTGTATAGATAGTAGAGTTTTAATCATAAATTGTAAACCTAGGTATTTTCATGTGTTTATGGTTGCTTTACATGATAATATTTCACCTGTCCTGTTTATGTAACACTTTAAAAATCAGCAAAAGGGTTATAGAAATCAAATTTATTAGAAAAACAAAAGGCAAAAAACTATTCTGTACATATTTAGTCCTATTCAGTGTCTTACTCGGCGCTTCTTGTCTGCCTCTGTATTCATTAAATGGAGCATCCCTTGTCACTGTCCAGCAATAATCTGCAAGCATTGATGGGCTCCATTTGCCTTGATAGCCTGCCAGGAGATTCCACTGCTGTAGTCTGCCTTACTCTTGGGTAGTTCCAAATCCCGACAAGGTCATTCAGTTCACCTTGGTTATGAGTGTGGTTCAAGGAGGAGGAGGGAGAAAATTGTGGTCCTGTGAGATTGATGGTTCAGGACCAGAAGTTTCATCCTCTTCCTTGTTCCTCGTCTGACTCAAGTGAGAATGATTCTGGTGCATCAGGAACTGGCAGTCATTCTCCGTGGGGTACTGGGCGTATAGCTGATGGAATGTTTGGATAATGCACAGTCAACTTTCTTCTTTTGACACACCTTTCCCAACTGTGGAGGCACCATGCAGAAGTAACAATGCTGGTATGATATGTTGGTTCTCGCAAATCCTTGGCACTGCAAAAGGCATAGATTTCCTTTTCCTGTTTCAACCACTGGCGAAGATTTGTTGCACAAGTGTTGCAGCATTATGTTGTGGGCCCACCTCTGTCCTGATCTCCAATTTTGCAGCCAAAAGAAAGTGATAGGGCTTTCTTAACCATAGTTTGTTATACTGCGCTTTTGTGATGCAAAAGTCACTCCACCACAAACATCGCAGAAGTTATCTGCACTGTTCACACAAGTAAGAGGCATACTCTGCTCACTTTGGCTAAACAGAAATGTGTCCCTTTGCAAAATCCAACATGACAAATAAGAGAGCACGACACTGTATGATTTCTACAGTGATATAGGGCAATTTGTTCAGCAGAGTGAGTAAGCTTCGTTATGATTGCATCATCCATGACTTCTAGGATAACATGAACAAGTCATATCATGTATGATGCAATACCACTTCAGATTGAATTCATTCATTGTTTTGCCTAAAAAGAAAGTACTGTCCAAACCAGTCATAGATTTATTCATAGATCCAGTCAAAGATATTTTTTAGTCATTTCTGGTAAATTGAGATCCATTCCCTTGTACCTCACTTATCCTCGGCCATTCCCAAGTCAAGGGTCGTATATACTGACCCAATAGCATATCTTGAAAACTAGAGCCAATCAACAATTTTAAGCATCATTTTCATTCTCAGTGACCCAGAATTAGTAAAGTTGGACTACATTTATTTCAGAAGCATTTTGGCTGTAGAGCAGTGTTGTCAGCAGATGTAGATGTAGCTGTTTTGACAGTTTACTTTGGCTGAAATCACCCCCTAAAATCCTCAGAAACACTGTCAAGCATGTGCTAAAGGCAGGAATACTGACTGAAGGGCATTCTCTCCCCATTTTTCAGAGACCTGGAGTTGTGACCCTGCAGGGAAGGGAAGGGCTAGGGCTAGGGCTTGTGGTGGTTCTCAATGTATCCTCACTCAAACATTCGTATATACGGCCAATAGTATGTACTACTGCAATAGCACCATAAGTAATAGTAGATCCTACTATTGTAGGATTGTATTGACCTTGATTTGCTTCCTGCTTCGTGACATGGACTTTCTACATCTCACTTGAGATCTCTGAGTATGGTACAAGAATGAATTCATGCTGTCCTGGACTCTAATGTATGGAGACAAGGTATGATAAGGGAATCCTGAAAGCAACTCAGAGGCGCAATGTCTCCACACACACTTTACCAGGATTTATCCCAGTTTGGAGTGACAGTGTGGTGTCCTGACTCTTTCTGTCCATGGACTGTGTTAGGGGTGGGGTAAGAAGGGGTAGCAGTATTCCTCCAAGCTCTGCCCACAAAATAAGCTCAAACTCTTGAGATGCCACTCACAGGATATTGTGCAAATATTTGAAGTGTGATGAGTACTGAGGGCGGGAAGGGAAAGAGAAGGGGTAGCATTAATTGAGGGGAATTAGTTTGTGAGAGAAGAGGCAGCATTATTTCTTTTTTTTGGGGGGCGGGTGGCTGATAATCCCCACCATGCAACAGATCCTGTTTTTTCATTGGGGAAATCTAGTCATGCTATTCCCAAAACCCTGGCCTCCAGTGGATCTCTTAAAATCTGTTGGTCTGCAATATAGGTGGGGGTGGGTTCACTCTCTCCAACAGATCCTCAGATAACTCCACCATGAGAACTTGGTGGAGTTTCATATCCTTGACCTGAGATTTTTCTGCAGAGAGGATGAAGTGGGAGAATATAGGCCTGATCCAAAGCTCATTGAAATCAGTGGAAAGATTCCAATTGCCTTCAGTGTATTTTGGATCAGGGTCTGCTTGCAGTGTTTGGAATCCAGAGAGATAGCTTGTCCTTTTCTTCCTTGTATATTAGAGTTTTTAATTTAAAAAATCATTTTCCTGTAATAAAGGGAAGGCAAACTTTTAAGTATTAATGATAAATATTTACTATTACTTTTAATATCTTTTCCTCTATTTTCCTGGATTCTCCTATTTGTGATCCCATTGCTGCTCTGAGCCAGGCAATCTCATCCCCCACTCCCAGCCTTCTCTGATTTTCCCATTTTGCAGATATAATGTTCAAGATTTTCAAGTATGGGTGTCTGTAGTTGGACATCTAAATAAGTTTAACCTTATTTCCCAGAAGAACTGGGAGCTGAGGGTGTTCAGACTTTTTTAAAATATGGATTTAGGTGTCATAATGTTAGGCACCTCTTTTTGACAGTCTTGGACAATATCTCTAATAACCAATAATAAAGGAAGTTTAAGTTGGCTTGATATATTTGTTGTGGTAAGACAAAAGACACAGGCAATCAGACTGTTGGCACAACTGGGAAAATAGTGACAACAAAATGCTACAAATATATTCTTTCAAGTGGTAAATTGCATTCACTTTGGGTTAATGTCCCTTTTGTGTTCACTTCCATGAATATCCTAGAAGTTGAGTATATGCAAATATGAATATTCATAGAAAGCATCTTTTTAATTCAATGTCACAATATTTGCTCTGGAAATTTTGATTTTAAGAGTTACACATTTATCCAAAGAACAAAGTAACCATATGTGCAATTTCACCATCTCAAATGTTGCTTGTAAGCAATTGACTCAAATATTCAATCTACATAGCGAAATTTATTCACAGAAATTATTTTGCAAATATTTTCACTAATATATACATCTGAGAAGATCAGACTTTGCAGAAATGTTGTGAACAGAAAGAAGCAAAAATTATAAAATTATTAATTACAAATTATTTTCCCAATTCTAATAGAGTTCCCCCAAACAGGTACATCCCTTCATTGCTTTTGGTATGTAGGAATCTTTAGCTAAGGCTTATAAAACTCTGCTTTGAAATAATCACTTCCAAATGTTGAACCAGATCTTGGGGGTGTAATTTAAATAGATGAGATGCCCTTGACCTGCTTTTCAGATGAGCATACTCAGTGGTGTATGTGTGATTTAATCTCATTGCATACTGCTGGCATTGTTCTTTTTACCTTTAATAATCAAGGTTAGCATTTAAATAAACTGGATATCATTATGAACTTTTCTAGAAACAAAAGAAACAATAAAGCCTGTGTGATCCTGCTAAATAAGAAATGAATTAATCAGTTCTGCACCTTCAGCTATACAGCCCCCTTCATTATGTGGGAAAGAAGTTGGTGTATCCACCATCTGTCAGCACTGTTTCCTCTGTGTCCTATTCTTGCTCCTGCTGTTACACCTGTGAGCTGAATACTCATAACAGAGTCTTCTAAGTGTGACATTATTATACCCTGCTGCTACAGCAGAAGCTCTTTGAAATCCATTTGACTATTTTAAATCATGCATTTTTTTATGAGCTACCATGAAGAATTCATGACGTCCACTGAAATATTCCACTTTCTTTCAATTTTGTTTGTAGTTGTGGAAATGTTATAATACAGATATCCACTCTGGATAAATCATGGACCTGCAAAGGGCAACAAATTAAATATAAGTAATAAGGAATAACTATGTTCTGGAGCATAAATCCTCCATGGGCAGAAAGCTGCACCAAACTCCTTCCATGAGCAAGGAATAAAACCCACAAGGTACAAAAAGAAAAAAAGCAAATCAATGGGAGAAATAGTGTAATT
>NC_066623.1:71103670-71184780 GCF_025201925.1 Gopherus flavomarginatus
GCATAAGGAGAAAAATACATATATATATTTTTTCTGTTTACTGATTATGCATAGCTAGATAGATATTACTCCTAGGGAAATTCTGCACCAAAAAATTAAAAATTCTGGGCACAATATTTTAAAGTTCTGCAAAATACTCAAAATGACACAATATAATCACAACAATTTCAATTTTCAATTATTTTGGTCATTTATTTCAAAAGACCTGTTAGCAAGTATGTCTGTAACGATACAGACCAAAAAAAGATTCAGGAAATGTTTTTTGACAAATAGATTCCTTACTAGGCATACTAATACAGAACTCTTGAGTAATAATTCATGTAAACTACAATACAGAACGGTATTTTGTGCACCCCTCAGAAGCAGTGCAAAGACTTGGGGGAGTTGGGGATAACAGAGGAGCTGAGGGAGAGGGAAGTAAATTGCTGGGAAGGAGCCTGGGTGTGAACTTGGAGGGTTGTTGGGTATGGGTGGGAAAAGTATGGACCGGGGGGGGCGGGTTTAAGGGGAGGAGGGGAATTTTTAGGGCTCATGCCCCATGCAGATCCTGGCTGAGCCATAGCCTCTCCCATTTAATCAGGTACATCTGCTCCTGGCCCCATGTGTTCCTGCACACCCATGTGTCCTTGCACCCCTGTCCACATGTGTCACTCCACCCCCACTCTGATACCCCTTCCCCCCAATGTGATGTGGCCCTGCACCCCGTCCCCCTGTCCCCATATGTCTTTGCCCCCAGCCGGCCACACCCTGTCCCTGTGCAGCTCTTCACCCCCTCCTCCATCACCATGTGTCCCTGCACCTCCTTCCCCCCATGTCACTGTGCCTCCGCTCCCATTCAGCCCCTGTGCCAGTCTGTCCTCCCCCACTGGCCCTTATGAGCCCCTGTCTAACCCCGCCTCAGCACGTCACTCTGTCTGTCTCCCCATAGCCCCTGTCTCCTGACCTGGCCTGACAGGTGCTATGAAGAAGTCAGGCTCTCTCTTCCTTAGCTGTCCCGGCGCTGCTGCTTTGTTCTATCACTACTGTGCCTTCTGGTGGGCAAAAGGCAGAACTGCAGCAACATTTGGCGGAAGCTTTTTTCTGCGCAAAAAATTAAAAATCTGCAGGGCTTATGAATTATGCACACAGTAGCACAGAATTCCCCTAGGAGATAGAGAAACAGATATCTTTTTTTATATAGAGAGAGGTGTGTGTTTATGTGTACACATACATACACATGTTTATAAACAAACAGAAATTATATATATATAGTTATATGAAGTTTTATATATGAAAAAAAGAAGAGGTCTAGAGAGAAGTAACAACAATGATGATGGCCATGGAAAAGCTTCCATATGAAGTGATTGAAAAATTGGGACTGTAATTTTGAGAGATGAATAAGAAGGAATGGGATAAATGTATTTTAAATAATAAATAAGTAATCTGCTATTTATTCTCTCTCATAATACAAGATAGGGAGTTGTATAATAATAATAATAGGAGATATAACTATCTCCTAGAACTGGAAGGGAGAGTCCAGCTCCCCTGCCTTCATTAGCAGAACCAAATACTGATTTTGCCCCACATGGCCACCTCAAGGATTGAGCTCACAACCCCTAGGTGTATAGCAGGCCAATGTTCAAACCACTGAGCTATCCCTCCACTGTAAACTGATTTGAAAAAAGATTAACATTTGCCTCCACAGGGAGGGATTTCATTGCTCAATCCATCTGCCTAACACTCCCAAACATTTGTTTGGCTGAGCATCTGATATCTTACCAAAAGGTAGTAACCAACATATACAATTTTAAAATATAGCAGTATTCTGCATCAATGGGATATGTGATGTTATTGCAGTTGAAACAATATAAGGGATTTCTTGTTGTTCCAATACACAGAATAACCCCAAACTTCAATCTAGAGAAAGAAATAATATTTTCTCTGTGGCTTTTTCTTTCCCCATTCTATTAAGTTTCTTATCCATTGCTTTGCACAGGAACAAAAAGTAGTAGTAGTAAAGCTCTGAAACAGATATCTTTACTATGGAGCTCTGCTTATATCAAACTCTGGATCAGCACTCTGTATAAAAGCCAGTTAGAATCATTGATCTCTCATAGTATTAGGAAGAACAACTTCAACACCACTACTTATTCTGGGCCTGAATCACCAGCTGCTTTGTACTGCTCCATTGACAAAAAATAATCTGTAATTCCAGTTTAAATGATAGATTAAATCAGGTTTAGGGCTGTCTTTCATTGCCACAGCAGCATAAGACAGTTGGAGTGTACCAGTAAATATATAGCATTCCATATTTTAAATAAAGTTTTCAAATATAATGAATGAATATGAAGGGGCTGATTCACCACTGGGCTACTCCAGTTTTATACCATTATAAATTCATTCGTTGTGAAGTTATCTGTACGCAAAATTAGAATAACTCAGTAATGAGTCAGACCCCCAAGACTCTCTCTACCAATGTACAAGGTTTTTGTTCAATTTGCTGCAATTCTTACTAAAAATCTGTGGGGGAAGGAGGAGGTCATACAAGAAAATGATGAATGAAGCTATTGAGTCTAGCACAAAGTTCTTATTTGAAAGGATTTTTCTCCATAACTAATATGGACAGGAATTATTAAACCAGGGGCCTAATCTTCAAAAGTGCTGAGTCTTCACAGCTCCAAATAAACTTAGTAGGAATTGTGAGCATTCAGTACCTCTGACAATCAGGTCTCAGTTATGGCTCACTGACTTCTACAATAGGGCATCACATTGATGCATCTTGATGTCAGAAGCTGGTTGGATGGCCCAAGATTAACAGACCTCTAGGTTCTAAATCACAGAACTCTCAATCAAAGATGACTTCTGAAATAATTTATATCAAACTTTTCTTTATACTTTGTCAAATATTGCAGCAATAAGTTTTATAAGACGCTTGCTATCTATCAGCTAAGAGCATGTCTTTCATTTTAACAACTTTCCTTTTTGTGCAATACATGTCCATAGTAGCAGCAGAACAGGATAGCTCTGCTCTATCAGCATCTCAGAAATAGACCAGACACATTTATAATTGTAGCTGGTGTTTTCTGTTGCTCTAAGCTACATTCACTCACAAATGCCTCCTGGGACTGTCCTTGTAAAAGTTTTATTCCCTGACTTCAGTAATCACTTCCCCTAGTCCTCTTACAACACGCAATAGTCTCTTTCTATCTGCACAGATACATTATGCAAACTTTGCAAAAAAAATCTTGCTAATATTTTAGCTATAAAGACTTTCAGAATAAACCTGAAAATACCTGTTGTCAAGGAAATTATGTAGAAATTTCAATTAGCCTATGAAGAAAAACTGAGCCAAGTTTAGTGCAAAATAACTATTTAAACTGTGTAACAAAGGGAATTTAGTCCTGCTTTCAGTACAAATTCCAACACCACCTTAACTATGGAGCCATGACCAGCACCTCCATAATAACGAGAGCATCCAACAGTTACAACGGCACTGCTATGGGTACTCACATGGCTCCACAGTATGCCAACATTTTTAGGGCTGATTTAGAACAACGCTTCCTTAGCTCTCATCCCCTCTTCTCTACTTCCACTACATTGATGACATCATCATCATACGGACTCACGGGAAGGAGGCCCTTGAAGAGTTCCACCTGGATTTCAACAATTTCCACCCCACCATCAACCTCAGCTGGATCTGTCCACACAAGAGATCCACTTCCTGGACACTACAGTACAAATAAGTGATGGTCACATAAACACCATCCTATACTGAAAACCTACTGACTGCCATACTTACCTACATGCCTCCAGCATCCATCCAGGACACATCACATGATCCATTGCCTACAGCCAAGACCTAAGATACTACCAAATTTGCTTCAATCTCTCAGACAGAGACAAACACCTACAAGATTTTTATCAAGAATTCTTAAAACTACAATACCTACTTGGTGAAGTGAGAAAACAGATTGATAGAGCGAGACAGGTACCCAGAAGTCATCTACTACGGGACAGGACCAACAGGGAAAATAACAGAACACCACAGGCCATCACGTACAGTCCCCAGCTAAACCCTCTCCAGCACATCATCAACGATCTACAACCTATCCTGGAAAACAATCCCTCACTCTCACAGACCTTGGGAGGCAGACCAGTCCTCACTTACAGACAGACCCCCCAGCCTGAAGCAAATACTCACCAGCAACTACACGCCACATCACAGAAACACTAGCCAAGGAACCAATCCCTGTAACATACCTCACTGCCTACTCTGTCCCCATATCTAGTCTAGCAACATCATCAGAGGGCCCAGCCACACCATCAGGGACTCATTCACCTGCACATCTACTAATGTGATATATGCCATCATGTGCCAGCAATGCCCCTCTGCCACGTACATTGGCCAAACCGGATGAAGAATGCATAAAAGAATAAATGGACACAAATCAGACATCAGGAATAGTAACATACAAAAGCCAGTAGGAGAATACTTCAATCTTCCTGGACATTCTATAACAGATTTAAAAGTAGCCATACTTGAACAAAAAAATGTCAGAAACAGACTTCAAAGAGAAACTGTAGAACTAAAATTCATTTGCAAATTTAACACCATTAAATTGGGCCTGAATAGGATCTGGGGTGGCTGGCTCACTATAAAAGCAACTTTACCTCTTCTGGAATTGATATCCCCTCATCATTTATTGGGAGTGGACTACATCCAAGGCTCAGTGGTTTAAGCATTAGCTTGCTAAACCCAAGGTTGTGAGTTCAATCCTTAAGGGGGTCATTTAGGGAACTAGGGTTCAAATCTGTCTGGGGATTGGTCCTGTTTTGAGCAGGGAGTTGGACTAGATGACCTCCTGAGGTCTCTTCCAACCCTGATATTCTATGACCCACCCTGACTGAATTGACTCTGTCAATACTGGTTCTCTACTTGTGAGGTAACTCCCTTTTCTCTGTGTCAGTATAATAATGCCTGCATCTTTAGTTTTCACTCCATGTATCTGAAGGAGTAGGTTTTTTACCCACAAAAGTTTATGCCCAAATAAATCTGTTAGTTTTTAAGGTGCCACCAGACTCCTTGGGTTTTTTCATTAGCTAGATTAACACTTATTCTAAACTGGACACTATCAAATTAGGCCTGAATAAAGAGTGGGAGTGGATGACACACTACAAAATGTAATTTTACCTTTGCTAATACTCACAACTTCTTGTCAACTATTGGAAATGGGCCACCTTGATTGCATTGGCCTCATTAACACTACAAAAGTAATTTTCCCTCCCTTGGTATTCACCCCTTCTTGTCAACTGTTGAGAATAGGCCACTTCTACCTTAATTGAATTGGCTCATTAGTACTCCCACATAGTAAGGCAACTCCCATCCTTTCATGTGCTAGAATATATACGCTTCTTACTGTCTTTTTCACTCCATGCATCTGATGAGGTGGGTTTTAGTCCACAAAAGTTTATTCCCAAATAAATTTGTTAGTCACTAAGGTGCCATAAGGACTCCTTGTTGTTTTTACTTATTCCAATGTCCAGTGAAGTCAAAAGGAAATCTTTCCATCAATGAACATTAGATTGGGCGCATATAATCCTACATGCTTCAGGGCACAAATCCAACTATAGGGGGCTGGAAAGAAATGTCACCTATTGGGCAAATTATTCTGTAATTGCCCTTTATGGGATTTCTTAAATCTTCCCCCTGAAGCACTGAGCACTGCCAGGAATAGTATGTTACGCTAGCTGGACTATTCGTCAAATCATGCATGACAACTCCTAATCTCCTTTTGGAAACCACGTTATTGTTTCTGCTCACCAATTCGATGACAAACATTTCAGAAGGAGGTTAATGAGTAACAAATAGCAAAAACTAACAAAACACATATCAAGTGAATTTCATAACCATTTGTGTTCCAACTTGTAAAGCTTGCAGAATTTTAAGATGTTTTCACAAATAGACACTTCCTTTCTGAGTTTGTTAACAAAAATGTAACAATACACATTCAACAGCAAACATGAACTCCGATTTTATTTGAGAAAGTATTAATGAATCAGCTTTCAAAAACATTTGCCTGGCTTTAAATATTTCACAAGTGTGACTATTTCACAAAAAGCAATTAAGAGCCAGTTTTTAAAGGTATTTAGGCATCTAACTGCTTTTGGTTTCAGTGAGACTTAAGTCTAAAATATTCAGATACATTCCTACTTGAATACTACAGAGCACATAGGCACTTAAGTCCCATTGAAACCAAAAAAGAACTAGGCATCTAAATATCTTTGCAATCTGGCCTTAAGCCTTGACTGTTATAAGAAATCCAGACTCCACTAAAATCAATTGAAAAACTCTCATTAACCTCCTTGGGTCCAGAATTTTATGCAATTTCCATTTCCTTCCCCACTCTATCAACCTTCTTCTCCTCTCTCCCACTATTAAAAAAAAAAATTATAGTACCAGTGGCCACGGGAAAAATCAGGCTGAAAGATGAAGGTGAGCCTCCATCCTGGACTGAACCCAGACTCCCACTAGGCTATAGAGTAGTATCCCTTTAAATACTTTGTGAGCTCTCTAGTGCAGCTCACTTTGTTATCTTTTAGAAGCTACCAGAATTCAGTCAGAACATCAGTATCTTTGTAGTTAGGCCCTGTATGCTGTTATATTTTTGTAAACGTGGCTATCTGGGATCCCCGCTGTGCTTGCGTGGTTTCTTCATGCTGTTTCTGGTTGAGTAAAGGATAACAGTTCCAACCCACGATCTCAGTATCAAATTGCAGTGTAGCCTGTTTTAAAAAACTGTTCAAGTAACTGACAAAAAATTACTTGCTCAACAGGTGGTAACCTCCTAATGAAGGTACAAGATGATTGCACTCTACATGTCTGGAAATACTTCAGGGTGGTCTTAAGACAGAAGATTGCCTAATAAGTACAGGTTTCACTATATATAGTTAGGCGCATTGAATATTTTAATCATTTTTAGTGCACAGTACAGAAAATCTAGGCTACATGAATGACACTAAAACTCAGCAATATCATTTCAGTGCCCAGCAAAGTAAACCAAGGACTTTGGAGGCTACTGAACTGTTGCACTTGGCTCTGGATATTGCTGTCAACAAATGCTTTTGGAGACTGAATATTAATCTCCTCCACCACCTCACCTTAAATATTAAGGTATATAGAGAGAATTTAAGTTAAGTTTATGAAGAATACAGTCCAAATTATTATAAGTGCTCCTTTTACATTACATTGAATTTCTCTCCACTTAGTTGACATGGTCTAAAACCCATTAACATCAACAGGATCTGCCATTGCCTTCAACAGGCATTATATCGGGGCAGTGGGATCTATTATTGTATTCACCCTAGTTGAGATCAGTCTTTTTCAGATACCATAATACTTAGATTTAAAACCTGTCCTAGCTCCTAGGAACCTTACTGAGCTGAAGCCTATACAGCTGGATGGCAGTCAGTTGGCTCACTTGTTCAAGGAAACATGTGGGAGGGGAATTACTGGACAATATTGATCTTTTTGAACAACTAAGACTGCCTTTTAAATTAAAATTTGCAAACAAATTTTGTGATGCAATATTGACAGAGTGTGGGGCCCAGCAGTGAAGGGATTATGACCAAGAGGTCATTAAAAGACTTTGTTAAGGACGGAGTCCGGGGCATAGCACTACACTACACCAGCACTTTAAAATTGCAGGCCAAACTTTTGAGGCACAGAGATGACGCAGCTTGGATATACTGCCATTCTGATATTATGGGCGTGCTCCACTGCATTAGGTAAGATGTTAAGATACAAACAAAATATAGACTTGTAAAAAGACCATGTTAAGGAAAAGAGAGAACTGAAAGGAAAAGATTTTGAGCACATACCACCACCTAGGCCTATTGGGGCAGGAAAAGCTGATGGTGACTTAGTAGTACAACTGAAGGGCAAGGTAAAGCAGTGACATGCTTCAAGGGGAGAGCCTGTTTTGAAGATGCTAACGGAGTACCTGTCATTTTGTATGTGTAACAGCTATACAGAAAATTCTTCTTCTCCAAATTTAGCTGTTAGTTAGTTTATACCAGCTGAATATGCCAGAAGTGCACAATTCTTTGCATCACTGCTGCTCGCTTTCCATAATATTTCACATAGATTAAGCATCAGTAAGTTATTGTGACATGGTCTTGACATACTCATCTCACCCAGTTCCACCAACCACAGAAGAGTTCTATTCATTAGAGCTGGGTGAAATCATTCAACCAAAACTGCGTCCAGTGAAATTTGCAGGTTTAGCAACTCTCCAACATTTCATAAATTTGTGTTGATTTTGCCAAATTGTTTCAATAAAAAAACCTTTAACATTCTCAAAAAAATTAAATCATTTCTCTGGACTCTTTTTCGTTATAATTTTTTATTCTAAAAAAAAAGAAAACCTTGTTTCAAATTTTTCTTGCATTTCACTTTAAAAATTAAAAGGGTTACAAAATGCTCAAAATTGAAATGAAACATTGTGTTCAACCCAAAACAATTTTGTGATATTTTTATTTGCTGCAAATTTGGGGGGGAGGGGGGACATTTTTAGCTCAATCTAAAACATTTTATCTTCAATTTTTTTTTGTCACCGAGATCAAAAATCCATTATTTGCCTTAGCTCTAGTATTCATACAGCAACTTATCTGCTACCACAACTGGTGTGTGTTTGTCCATATGTTCCATGTTTGCATTAGTGCATTTTGGGAAAATCAGGACAGCAAGCAGGATTCATTAGCAATGGTGACAGCTCGATTTAAAAAAAGTCATATTATATGAACTGCTTTGCCTATTATTATGTCTTAATTAACTTTCGTTAGTAATTCCAGTGTTAGTTACCCATGAGAGTGTTCTCATTTTAAACCTTTACTAGGAGAATTTTCATTTCGTTTCACCCAGAAGATGTTCCTCAGCTTTTCCAAATGGCTCCAACCAAGTTTAAATCCTTTTTCAGTCTCTTTAAAAGTATTATGTATATCAGCAGAATATACCACCAGATTACACACAGTATGTCTGAGTTTATGTGTTTACTTTGCTTTCAGCTATTTCATGTGGTAACATAGCAAATGGGAGGGTAAAGCCAAGTTTCTTCTTCCAGAGAAGAAAAAGAACATTTGAATGTAATGTCGGGTATATAGCAGAAAATGACAACAACAGAATTGAGTGTACTTCTTCAGGATAGGCTCCTGTACCCAGATGCATTCATAAGTGAGCTTTAAATAAGGTTAACTTTCTCTATATTGTCCTTCAAAGAGAGAGATACATTGCAGTTTTTATAGTACAAGGTGTACTGAACTACTTACCCACTGTACATGGGCCGTATGCTGCTTATTTACTTTCATTATATACCCCAGTCTTGGAACAGGGCAGTCACAAAGGGCACTCAGTCAAGCGCCTTTTCCAGAAATCTCAGCAAACCACCAATGCCAAGGCCCCAGGAAGCAACTCTGCAACACAGATCAGCTGTAATTACAGAGATGAAGGCAGAGGGCAAATTCTCTTACTGTTTTCCACAACTCCCCCGCCAAATCATCTGCATCATGAAAATGAAGAACAATATACAGTAAAAGTTTTGTTATCTGGCATGTTGAGAGAATGGGAGGTGCCAGTTAATCAAAAATTCTGGTTAACTAAGCGCTATACTTACCAATGGAATACCAATTTTCAAAGAATTAGAATACAATACAATGGATAAAGTATAGTAGTAGTAGTACTGTACTGCAGAGAGCTTGGCTTCTTGCAGCACTTAGGTATACAGGTAAAGTTTTCTATACAGTAAGTTATCTTATGATGCTATATATCACTATGGGCAGCACATAGTGTACACTCAGATCACTAAAAATACACTTAATACTAAAACTATACTGAACATAATTTAATCTTTGATGATTCAGAAGGCGCTTCAGGATCTTGCAGTGCCTCAGGGTCATCATTATCAACATCAATTATCATTGTAGATATAGAAGGTGTAGAAGATTGGGTTGAATCTGTAATGACCATTTGACACACCCTGGAAGCTGCTTTATTGAATAATTGTCCAGGAATGGGGAACCGCGGCCAATGGGGGCATTAGGGGAGGTACCCACAGGCAAAGGCAGCACGCAGAGCCTTCTTTCCCCCTCCCCCGTCCCTGAGGGGCCTCAGGGACATGGCACTGGCTGCTTTCGGGAGCAATATGGGGCCAAGGCAGGCAGGGAGCTTCCAATGGCCCCTGTGGGTGCCAGTGCCATCCCGATGCCACTCCAGGTAAGCAGTGCCAGGCCAGAGCCCACACCCCAACCCCCTCCTGCACCAGAACCCCCTGCCCTGAGTCCCCTCCCACACTCCTCCCTGTACCCCTATCCTGATCCCCCTCCTGCACGCCCCACCCCCTCCTGCATCCCTTTCCCTGAGACCCCTCATGCATCCCATCTCTTCTCCAATCCCTTTCCCTGAACCTCTTCCTGCACACCGCACCTCCTCCCACACCCTAACTCCCTGCCCTAGTCCTACATTCATGTGCCTGCATGCAATTTCCCCACTCAGATGTGGCCCTCGGGCCAAAAAGTTTGCCCACCCCTTGCTTACAGCCTTATCAGCAAATGGTGGATTCCACATCCTTATGGAAGCATTCCCTGATACAGCAATTTCATAACTTTATAACATCAGCCAAAACTCATAAATTATCCAACCCACTTCTCCAAATTGTCACAATACCTATTACAGAGTGACCAAAACTGATACAGTAACGATAGCAGAAAATTATATGCACTCAGTACATATGTGATTCTTTGAATATCGTTACACTTCATTTTGTATGACTTTACATTACATTTACATTGTTATGCCATACAGGTCTCTTAACCGGTTTTGATGCCTTTTAGGGATAATGCAATATATCTGTACGCTAATAATATCACAAACACAATCTAAAAGAAAAATTAGGACTACACAAAAATTAACCAAAAAATGTACAAAATTAGACAAAATAGTGCTATTATAAAAATAAAACTAATATACAACCTACATTTTGGTGATTAGTTTGATAGCAAGATATTGTAGAATGGATTAAACAAAACAAAATATTGAATGAAATTTTCAAAGCCAGTGAGGGGATTTAGCCACATCATTCCCATTAATTTATGGGACGTTTATACTGCTAAAACCTGTCTAGATTTGAAAAATCTTAACCATAGACTTTAAATTAAAAAACAACATATTTTAGAATGCTATTGTCATTATATTTAACTTTAAGTACTACAGGTAATGTGCAGCATTACCTCATCTAGCATTATTGAACACATTCAATCCTAATCGGACAAATAAACTTGAATAAATCAAGCAACAATTTTAGAGAAGAGAGCTCCATCTCTTCATTTTATCAGTATTATTGTTTATTATTTGTATTGCAATAGCCCCACTCAGAATCGGGGCTGTTTTACGCTAGGCACTGTACTGTAGAAACGTGTAGAAGCATAACAAACTCTAATAATTTAATGTACTTGGTAGTTACATTTGGATGCTCTTCTTGTTTTAAAAGGGAATTTGCTCATTAATGAGAGTTTTCACTTTGCCTTCACTTAGTCAAGCCAAAGTTACAAGACACAGATAACGTCCAGTTTATGCTATAAATTGCAACCATGGTCGTACTCAGTTTAGAGCGCAACTATGTTTTAATCAAGGACCCTGACAATAGGTGTATTTTAAGAGTCAACAGAATTTTTGTCAGCTCATGTTTCCAGTACTTTCATATGAACTATAAGTAACTTTGATTTTCTGTCAGTGACTTAATTAGATCTAGAGTATCTGGGATAATGTTTTCAGAAACAGCCAGATGAGTTAAAGCCTAAGTCCCAATTTCAAAGTGACTTCGACACCTCAGATCCTAACTACCACTGAAAGCCAGTGAGACTCTGGGTCCTGAGTATGTAAGTCACTGTAGAAAGTCCAAGTGCTTCAAAAAGTTTTAACCCTGTTCAAGAAATGCTTAAAGTTTTCAAAAAAAAAAAAATTAGCGACACTTCAAAAAATTTCATTTAAACTTGTCATAAAATGACAAGTTTTTTCACAAAGTATTTTGTGCTTTTTGAGAAAACAGATGTCAAATATTTATTTTTCTAAACTGACCACCTCTACTAATGATGCAGTGCTAACTATTATGGTAGTACAATATGTTGTGTACAATATACCATGTATTCCTGTATATTATCTGCAATAGTCTTTTTGATTATGTTGTTCTGTTTTTGTTCAGCAATACAATGTGGAAGGATAGAAAATGGGAAAATAGTGGACAAAGTTGAAGAAAAAACCACCTTTCGATGTGATCATGGATATAAATCTGAAAATGGAATTAATGAAACTACCTGTACCGCTGAAGGCTGGTCTCCAGTACCTATATGTATTGGTAAGAAATAGCTTTCATTTAAGATTAACTTCTGCTAGTTCTTTTCCCCCCAGACACATTGTGTTTATTTGAAAAACTATCAAGTGTTTTAATAATCAATCAAGCAGTTGTATAAATAATGTGGAATGTAATGTGTTCTTAAAACAGATACCAAACTCTCCAGTTTGGTAATACAAAACCATGTAAGATTTCTCACAGCACCTAAAATGAAGGAGAACCAGAGCTCAAATCCTAAAGAAAAAAGTGCCAGAACACACAATTTCAACAGCAAGAATATCTTATAATAGTAATGTACGTTTCTATTGCACACCTGAAAGATATTCTTCATTGTCTACCCAAATACGATATCAGTTTGCTGCTTGTGCTGTCTCTTCGGGTATCTTTTTCCATGATTTTGTGTCTTCTGCTGATCGATGCTTTGCAAGTCACTTCTTCACATATGGACAAGCCAGGCCATCACACACTTTGACACCCTTTTTCTGACAGCATTATATATTTATGAAGTAGACAATTTATCATGTGTCTTTTCAATAAACTGACTCTGGCAAAAAGCTGGAATTAGCACTCTAATGAAAATTCCAATATTTTAGCATGAATAATCATTGGTTTCCTTTTCAATTATCAGAAATATTGGAATGCTATTCTGCCTCCCCCAAGAAAACGGTTAGAATGGTGTTCTGGATTAACACAAGTGCTGAGGAGGACTTACCTCTCTAAGCAATTATCCCAAACTGAGAGGCAAGAAGGCATTTTTCCTACCTTAAAATATAGCTGCTATTCATTCAGAGCCTGATACTGAAGTCAGTGTCAAAGCTCTCACTGACTGTAATGGTGCTGGATCTGGCCCTTAGAAATATAAGAAAGTGTGGTGATAGGGAAAGCTTATAAGGAACATGACCCTTATAAGGAATATTCAAAGATAATGTACTGTGATGTAAATTAGATCACCATATCCTAGCTTAAACTTGTGTGTAGATCCCCTTACACCTATTCTCATCACTTAATGATGTATCAACTTTAAGGTCAAGACATTAATTGCAAACAGAAACAATATTACTTCTTCTCTTATGTCAATTAACTGGAGCTTGTTATGACGTACATCAGTGAAAATAATGTTCTAACACAGGAAATGCGAGGAGCAGTGTTTCTTCAAGTTACCCATTGAACATTCATGAAGCTCTCACACATCAGACTTTTATTTTAATCCATTTTGATGAATGAAATATCCCCCCATTAATTATTTGTTTTGTTCTAGCCACGGAGACCCCAGTCAAGATCAGGGCCTCATTGTGTTTCTGCAGCATCTAACATAAGAGACAATTTTTACCCCAAAGAACTTCACACGTAAAATTGATGTAACACTATTGCTTCTTCAATTCTGTTCCCCCTCGACCGCCATCAGTAATAGGTTAACACCTGTGTGTTACAGTTCAAGAGTGTTCATATCCACCTGACATCGATTTGGCAGAAATTGTCAGTGGGGAGAAAGCAGAATATCAGGAGGGTGATGTTGTTCAGTACAGGTGCTACCCAGGTTATACTCTGGCAGGATCTGAAAGGATAACATGCAATGGAGAGAAATGGCACCTGCACCAAAGTGCTTCGGTAGGATAATGTTTTGGTTCTTAATTCATTGGACTAAAGTAGGTGGGGCATAATGTTAGAGAGCTTATTCCTTCACTCTCGTACTACTCTGGTCCTTCTCGCATGAACAGAGAGCAACAATACCCGAAGTCCGAAGGTGCAAACAATTCGATGTTTATTGGGCTGAACTTCCAAGCAAGCTTAAATCCAAGTTCCTTTTTCCTTATTTTCAAATCCCAACTTACTTCCTGTTTGCCCCTAATTTATATAGTAGTGATCCCCAACATGGTGCCCGCAGGCACCATGGCGCCCTCTGGGGCATTTATGTGTGCCCGCCTGGTGCCCAGCAGGGGAGAGAAGCCACGGCCCTGCCTCTGCTGGGGACAGAGAACTCAGGCTGTGGGCGCAGTGTTCTCTGTTCCCGGCAGGTGCGGGGCCTGCGTAGTGCCCCACAGGGGAGAGAAGCTGTGTCCCCATGTCTGCCAGGGACAGAGAGCTCTGGGGCTGCAGGCACCGGTGTTCTCCGTCCCCAGAAGGCGCCTGACCCGCCTTGTGCCCAGCAGCGGAGAGAATCCAGGCCACCGCGCCTGCTGGGGACAGAGTACTCCGGGGCTGCGGGCGCCAGTGTTCTCTGTCTTCACGGCTTCTCTCTTCTCTCTGGATTCATATGTTATGTAATATTAATTATGTTTTTTTTGTATTATTTAATGTATAAATACAAAATAAGCCTTGAAAAATTGTTGGCGCTCACCATTCTCTTCTGAAAACATGAATGTGCTACTGGCCACAAAAAGGTTGGGGATCATGGTTACATAGTAATATTCTTAGCTATACCTTAACCAATTATTCTACTAAAAGTTACCTAACCAATCCTAACATACTGTAACATGATTAGCTAACCAATTATATCCCCTCATCTTAATTAGTTTACACCCAGCAAAATTAATTATACAGCAGACAGAAACAGTCACAGAACCAGACAGAGACCATGCAAATAAACATACGAAACAATACAGAAGTGAGGATTTCACAACTACATCTATACGGACATAAGAGTTTTACAACTCTACAGACATAAGTGTTGTCCAGCTACGTCTACTGATAAGTGAGTTCTTACCAGACAGTAAACGATCAAACTAAATTTCCTTTCCCACGTTTTAGGCTCTTTCCTTTCTCTGGAGATGATAGATCAAATCACCTTCCTAACAGACCCAGATTGCCTTATTTCAATATGACTAAACAAGGGCTTAGACTGTCACAGTGAGGGTACGTCTACACTATGGGATTATTCCGATTTTACATAAACCGGTTTTGTAAAACAGATTGTATAAAGTCGAGTGCACACGGCCACACTAAGCACATTAATTCGATTGTGTGCGTCCATGGTCCGAGCCTAGCGTCGATTTCCGGTGCGTTTCACTGTGGGTAGCTATTCTGTAGCTATCCCATAGTTCCCGCAGTCTCCTCCGCCCCTTGGAATTTTGGATAGAGAACCCCCTGCCTGATGGGGCAAAAATCATTGTCGCGGGTGGTTCTGGGTAAATGGTATCACTCATTCCTTCCTCTGGGAAAACAACAGCGGACAATCATTTCACGCCCTTTTTCCCTGGATTGCCCTGGCAGACGCCATAGCACGGCAACCATGGAGCCCATTCAGCTTTTTTTTTTTTTTTTTACTGTTATCGTATGTGTACTGGATGGAGTTACTGCAGCGCTACACAGCAGCATTCATTTGCTTTTGCATGATAGCAGAGACAGTTATCAGTCTTTCTGTACTGTCTGCTGCCATTGTAAATTGGCAGTAAGATGACGGTTATCTGTCATTCTGTACTGTCTGCTGCTATCATGGATGCCCCTAGCTGAGGTTGGCCAGGGGCGCAAAGGCAAAACTGGGAACCACTCCCAGAGTCAATCCCTCCTTTATGGTTTCTAAAAATAGAATCAGTCCTGTCTAGAATATGGGGCAAGTGTACTAGAGAACCAGTGTATCAGAGAGCGCAGCTACTCCATGTCAGATCCTGCAGAAATGATGAGCTACATGCCATTCACGGGGGGTGCCCCTGCAACAACCCCACCCGTTGCTTCACTCCTCCCCCAACCTTACTGGGCTACCGTGGAGGCGTCCCCCCCCACCATTTGTGTCATGAAGTTATAAAGATTGCAGGAATAAGAAACGGTGACTTGTTAGTGAGATAAAATGAGGGGGAGGCAACCTCCCGGTGCTAGGACAGTCCAGACAGGACATTAAGCGGTGCGGAGGAGAGGACCCCAGCATCCCGCTGCTTTGATAGTCCAGGCAGTACAGAATCTTTTCTTTACACAGGAAAGGGAGGGGGCTGATGGAGCTCAGCCCCCAGTTGCTATGATGAAGATGGTTACCAACTGTTCTGTACCATCTACTGGGAATGACCAGGAATCATTCCTATTGTTACCCAGGCGTCCCCGACCAGCCTCACCTGAGGCCAGCCAGGAGCACTCACGGGCTGATGGTGATGATGGATAGCAGTCAGATTGTGCCATCTGCCACCAAGGAGGGGAGAGGAGTGGATACTGCTCTTCATTGCTGCAGCATCGTGTCTACCACCAGCATTCAGTAGATATAGGATGACATTGAAAAAAGTCAAGAAACGATTTCTTTCCCTTTTCTTTCACGTGGCGGGAGACATTGACGAGCTATACCCTGAACCACCACGGATAATGTGTTTGACCCTACAGGCATTTAGAGCTCAGCCAAGAATGCAAATACTTTTCGGAGACTGCTGGGGTCTGTGGGATAGCTGGAGTCCTCAGTATCCCTCTCCCTCCCTCCATGAGCGTCCATTTGACTCTTTGGCTTTCCGTTACGCTTGGCACACAGCACTGTGTAGCCTGGAGATTTTTTTCAAACGCTTTGGCATTTCGTCTTCTGTAACAGAGTCTGATAGAACAGATTTTTCTCCCTATACAGCTATCAGATCCAGTATCTCCCGTACGGTCCATGCTGGAGCTCTTTTTGGATTTGGGACTGCATTGCCACCCGTGCTGATCAGAGCTCCACGCTGGGCAAACAGGAAATGTAATTCAAAAGTTTGCGGGGCTTTTTCTGTTTACCTGGCCATTGCATCCAAGTTCAGATTGCTGTCCAGAGCAGTCACAGTGGTGCACTGTGGGATATCGCCCGGAGGACAATACCGTCGATTTGCGGCCACACTAACCCTAATCCGATATGGTAATACCGATTTTAGCGCAACTCCTCTCATTGGGGAGGAGTACAGAAACTGATTTAAAGAGCCCTTAATATCGATATAAAGGGCCTCGTAGTGTGGACGGGTGTGGCTTAAATCGGTTTAACACTGTTAAAATCAGTGTAAACGCGTAGTGTAGACCAGACCTAAGAGAAGACCCTTACACAGATAGACAATGATTTTGATGCTTTCTTTTATACCTCTATAACTAGCTAAGTGATAAAAATACACCTAAATTTTAAAGTATAGGCCTTTGCAGAAAGCTTGAATATCTATATCCTAACAAACAACATCTCATAGTATTATTTAATGATGAATACTATTCTATGGGTGGCTACTTAATGTTTCCAGAACTCCCATAATTTCTGATCCTGCTCCCATACAATGCCATGGCAAAATTCCCATTGACTTCACTGGTATCAAAGGATCAAGTCCAAAATGAGACTTACTGGAGCATCATACATTATCTAATTTAAGGTAGAGCTGAATACTGATCTGTGAAGAGGACTACCTAGTTAATAGATAGCAAATGGCAGAATGTCTGGTAGGGACAGAGTAGATAACAGCATCCTATTGGCTTTGCTTAACAATAATTATATTAGCATACCTTTCACACATTCCTTAACAACAGGAAGTTACTGTCCCCATTACAAGAACGGAGAAACTGGAGCAATGAAATTAAGGAAATTGCCAAACCTCACAGCAAGTTAATGGTAGAGGTGAGATTTGAACACAGGAGATCTGACTGAGAGTTCCATGATCTAACAACTAATACAAATCACTTTTGAAAATACGGTAGTTCATTTTTTCTTTAAGTGTCATTCATTCTCTCTGTGGTAAACAAAAAGGGAAGATGACTCTAGAGGTGTGGAATCTGCAGCACTGTTCATGTGGGAGGAGATATTTAAACTTTTCATCGTTTTGTATGTTGCTTTTTTTTATTTAAAGCTCCATGTATTATCACAAGGCAACAATTAGAAACAAAAAAATTGCTTCTGTCTAATGGCCGAAGACATACAGTATTGATTCAAAGTGACCAAACAATGGAATTTCTTTGTGATGAACATTCTGACCTTAAAATCCCCTATTTCATCAAGTGTGTAGATGGCATATGGATTTACCAATTTGTGTATCTGGTAAATGTACTTAGTTCTATATCCATTCTTTTCCTTAAATATGTTTGAGCAATGAGGAGGGGAGCGTACGTGTAATGGGTTAATGTTGGTTCCGGGCAGAGTTAAGCAAATCAGTCTTCCTTTCAGATTTATTTGGGACTTGGTAATTCAGGACTTCCTGAGAAAATAACCTTATTCATGTTTCTATTTAATTAAGCAGATAGCTTTAAAAACTCTGGCACCAGCCAAGCTGGTCCAATGAAACACTGACAAAGGTAAACATGGTCAGCGAGACCACTTCTTTCAAAAACATTCATGTTTCCTTTTACAGAGACAAAAAGCTTTGTCTAATAGACAGAAATGGGGGGAGGGTTTCAACAGTAATTCAACAGTCCAGCTCTGAAACCCATAGAAAATGCCTTGGTGTTCTCTACCAGGGAGTAACCTGCTTAAAGCAGAGTTTCAACCTGGACATTCCTGGCAATCCTTTCATTTGAAGGATGGCAGGGTTTTCCCATACTTTGGAAGTAGCTAGGGTTTAGTATCCCAAAGCCTGAAGATCTTCGGCTACCTGCCAGAGGCCAAGCCTGGTGTCCTATTCCTCACACTGGTTCAGTGTCAGGCAAGCAGGGTTCAGACTCATAACAACATACATTGTTTACTATGGAAAATTTAGCTCAGATGCAATGTTTTACCTTCTGTGAAATCCTGATGTTTCACCCAAAGTTTCCATGTGTAAAGATGTGATGCACCCAATGCTCCATAGAAGCTCAGATGGGATTATAGCGCAAGCTCATCTTAAGTGATTTGGGAACTACTTGTCTAGGACTCAATATAGCAAGACTTGCACCTTGGAACAGTGTAATTCCTTAATCACTTCTAATGTCTGCATAAGGTCACCAAATACAGGAGAAAAAAAAAACATTTTTTGTGGTTACATGCATTTTTCTAAAGCTGGAGCTGAGGTAACTGCAAGGAAGGAGGAAATTGTCTGGCATCATCCTGGATCAATTAGATCAGCAAACTAGACCTGTCATGTAGATTATGTGCACAAAGATGAAAGGATTAAGAGTGCAGATTATGTTTATTAATGACAAATTCAATGCAGCTTATTCCATAATTTCCAAAATAAAGGAACTTATGACCATAGATGTTATATAAATGTGTGTTAGAGTAACATTTAGGATCTTGCTTAATGTATACCAGTACAATCTTGCCCCATGGCTAAACTATTGATTTCAGTGAGAGCTAGTTTAGGCCTGAGAAGACAAAACATTCAGATCATTGTGACCAATGAATACTTGTGCCATCAGGATGCTACATATACAATAGCAAAACCAAAAACATTTGTATCTGTAACAAAATCATAACCACAGATATTTTCATTTAGGAACTGGGGAAAAGTGTGGCCGGCCACCTACTATTGAGAACGGAGACATAACTTTGTCCCTAAAAGAGTACGCATTTGGATCTTCGGTAGAATACAGATGCCAGCATTATTACATAATAGAAGGAGACCTGAAATCATACTGTTACAATGGAATCTGGACAAAAGTACCAATTTGTTTGGGTAAGAAAAATATTCAGTAGTAAAAAGTTTTCAATTTATAACTAAATTAATTTTATAAACCATGATCTCCTGGCTACTATTTTGTCATTTCTTTTTCATGAAGCTGACATTTATTTTCAAAGTTGTCACTGCCTGACTTTTTTTTTTTTACTACAGGTGACATGTAGATTTAACAGCATAATTAACTAAAGTTGATCAAAGTCTGGGGAAATATTTCTCTGAAAATGTTTACAAACATATCTCCCTATTTTTCTATTTAAAAATGATTCAATGGTAATTTTCAAACCAGCTTTATGATTAACTAAAAAGGAAAGGACAGAGTGAAGTTAATTGGATTAAACCATATTTGCTCTTACCTAAGGCAAAGAGCCAGAACATTATATAGCCAAATATCCAGCATCAAGGAGTCCACCTGCCATTCTAATCAGATTAACATCCACATCTGACTATCAATTTGATTCTGGTAGTTGATGGGATGGTTCTAAGCAACATGATGAACCAAGCTTGAGAGAGTAAAAATTTCTTTTTAAATACACTTGTGAGAAATGTGCCACCCCTTGTGGATAAGGGTGGAAAAAGTAAAAGGAGTTAAGAACATTGACAAACTGGGAGGAATAAAGAAGTTGCAAGGTGCAGCCAGTTACATAGTGGACACTTTAGGTTATGCCAAATGAAAAGGACTAATCCTCGAAACAGTATGTTGGGGGAAAAGGTTCCAATAAGAGGCCAAATTCATACCAGCAGAGTTAGTAAGGGTCAGGATATCACGAAGGAATGGGTTATTGCTCTGTTTGCAACCTGCCTCTGTATCCAATGGTGTATTACATTCATAGTGCTGCAGACGGAATAAACTGTAGCTACAAAGTTTTCAGCGGCTCCATGTGTGATACTTCTCACCAGCGAGAAAAAGTTGTTGATTTCCCCCCATAGTGGCAGTTGGAATGAGGAAGTAAGAACTTACTTGCCACAGATCTGAGAAGTAAGAGGGCCTGGGGATACCTGAGGCAGCTGGCATGCTACTAGAGCCAGTAAGGGGTGGGGAGCTATGGAATGGAGACTGAAAGAGGGATTAGTGATGGAAGTTGGGGTGCGGGTGCGGAAGTCTAGCCAGGCAGGGGTGGGGAAGCAAGGGGGGGATCAGTGGGAGCTGGGGGGAGAGCCAGGAAAAAGGGTGGTTGAGAATATAGAGTACCCTCTAGAATAAAGGAAGCCCGTCACCTTGGAGCAGTGTAATTCCTTAATCACTTCTCTTGCCTTCTCAAGACAGCTATGTACAGGAGGAAAGAAAAAAAAAACAACATTTTGTGTGGTTACCTGCATTTTTGTAAAACTGGCAGCTTCCTTCATTTTGCCCCTTTCTCAAAACCGTCCCTCCTCTGCCCCTCCGTAACTGCTGTCACCTCTACCTCTGCCTCCCTGGGGATTCCACATGACTTCATCCAACAGAGAGGCCACTTGAATTACCTCAAAATTAGGCATTGCAGCATCACCCACTACTTGGGAAGAACACTTGCAGCTGCCTGCCCACAACCCTGTTGAAAGGGCTTGACGTCTCACAGGACACTGAACAGCTCCTGAACAAACTCTACCTACCTCAGAGCTTGGTTTAGTTAACACTTTTTTCAAATACATTTTATTTGGAATTGTTCCTCATTTCTATTTTTTGCTAGGTAAAGGCATTAAATTAATTGTAAATAGAAAACATTCCATCAGCTTCATGCTTTTATTGCCTTACTGCTTCATCACTAAAAGGAATGCTACACTCTTCCTGCAAATAGTCTAAAAACAGTGACATCACCCATTACATTCAGATTCAGGAAACCCTAACCATCTGTAGTAGGTGACTTTCAGAAAGTGGAAAAAACCATTTGCTTTTTCCTAGGACTAAAGTTCCTTACTTGAAATCCCATTTACATCATGTACTGAAGCCAACGAGCTTGAACGAGAGTCACAGAGGGCACAATGGCCCTTAATTATTTTATCATGGGATCGCCATCAGTATCACTGCAGGATTTTTCCATTTGGATTTCTATAACATTCCAATAATATTTTTGTTGTTGTTACAGAGCCATGTGTTATCATACAAAAAGATATGAGATCACGCAACATAGATCTAAAGGGGGAGTCAGCTCAAAAACACTATGTGTCACATGGAGATTTTGTAGAGTTTAAGTGTAGATCCAGTTGGTTTCAAAACTCTGCAAATAATTATAGAGTGCAGTGCAATGCGGGCCAAATACCTTATCCCCAATGCACTTAGAGATGGGTGAATGTAGGAGACTTCACCACATGTGAATGGCAAGTACCCTTTATTATTATGCTTATCAGTGGTCCCTCTGAAATGGATCCCCAGGGTTTTATCATTCAAACAAGAACTACCACCAGATAGCAGTCACTCCAGGAATGGTATAAGCAACAACTAATGTTAACTAATGTTATAGTGACACTTTTGGGTGTGCCGCTTTTTAGGAGTAATGCCTCCATAAATAATCACAGCCAAGATGGTGGCAGACATAAGCCGTCCTCAAATAGATCAAACAAAAGAATATAAAATTCCAGAGACACTTTAAAATGAACTGCAAAGAAAACAAAATTGGGGTTTGTGCTCTTTCTTGCTTCTTTATGGTGGCTAAAAGCAGTCTAAAACCTGGATTTTTTCCCCCTCCCTTGGATATTGTACTAGAAATTGAGACCTAGTTTAAAATGGAAGACTAAGATGATTGGAAAATAAGCGTAACTGTGACATCACAAGAACCAAGCGTGAAAATTAAGCAAATAAAACAGGATGTGATTTTCAGTCAGACTGTAATTTTTGTGTTTTGTTTTTGTTAACTGTTTAATTTCAGTTACCAAGATCTCATGCCCCTACAAGTAAGTATGTTAGAGTGTACAATAAATGTGCTCTGAGACCTCGCAGTCGTCCTCCATTAAAATCAGGGAAGTCCATATGCCTGATATTTCTAAGATAAAAAAAAAGAAGGTAATTAAAAAACTTTGTAAACAAGAAGAGTCCTTTCAGACTTTCTTGCTACTTTATAAAGAAACAAAATAGGGCTTAAGCTAATTTTTAAAAAAAATTGCAGGTCACCTTTAGAAAACATGCTTTCTGTTCTCTCATACATTCACTGGTATCTTCTAAACCCTGCTTAGCTTCCAACAGTGATCTCCCATGTTCCTCAGGAGGAGTGATGGCCACTGTGAAATAGACCTCCATCTCAATTTTATCAAACATTACCTACTTCTGTTGCTTGAGGCAGAGTATCACTTCACCAGAATTATATAAAACCCACTCATACTGCCACCGGCCCATCCACTACAGGCTGCATATGCTATATACGCCAAATCTGGCAAGCAAGCAAGCAAACAAGAAAGCGAACAAACCTTATATGACAGAATATCAAGCAGATGTCCAAATGGTCAGAGTATCCTAGCTGGCAATGAATTCACACTTCCCTACACCTTCCCAATCAAGAAGCACAAATAAACCAAAATTGTCTTGTCATACCAATTGTGACAGACCCAGACCAGTGGTGTACAGGAGTCTGGTAGAGGGCAAATATACTGGTCCTATTGGCATCCAGCGGGGGTGGGCGGGCGAAGCCCGCCCACTTCTAAAGGGCCTCCCCCCAGCCTAAGGGGAGGACCCACAGGTCTGGGACACCAAATAATTACGGGGGACAACTAATGAAAAAAACAGGATCGGGAGTGAGGTCATAGGGCTAAACGAAGGGAACCCGATGGGGACACTGAGCAGAGAACCCCGGACAACGCCCACTGCTCCTCGAAGGCGTCAAGGGAGCCAGTGGACGCCGCCCAGAGGAACTCTGCCCGGATGCGAGAGCAGACGGAGGAACGGAAATAGGCCCCACAGTCGCAGGAAATCCCGTCGGCCAACCTCCTCTCCCTGGTGTTGTAGATGGTCAGTTTGGCCAGGGCCAAGAGGAGGTTGAGAAGGAGATCCCGCGACTTCGTGGGGCCACGGATGGGGAGCGTGTAGATAAAAAGGTGAGGGGAAAAGTGCAACCAAAAACGCAGGAAAATATTCAGGAGGAGCCGGAACAGGGGCTGCAACCTGGCGCACTCCAAATAAACGTGCGCCAAGGTCTCCTTCTCACCACAGAAAGGGCAGGTGCTAGGGACAGATGTGAACCGCGCCAAGTACACGCCCGTGCTCACGGCTCCGTGAAGGAGCCGCCAACTGATATCCCTGGCGGGCCTCGGGACCAGGGCAGAGTACAAGCTGGCCCACCGGGGCTCCTCACCCTCGAGAGGCGGCAGGAGGTCCCGCCATTTGGTATCGGGGCGGGACGCGAGGGTGAGGTAGTGAAGGGTATGGAGCACGAGCGAGTACAGATGTTTCTGTGGCGCGGTCTGGAACAAAACCGGCTGCAGATCATGCAGCCGGCTGGCAGTGAAAGGGTGAGGGGGCCGATTGGGTCCACGGGGCAGGGGCCCGATAAAAATGTCCACGGGGCCTGGGGTGGAGGGTGGGCGGGGCGTGCCCTCTCGCAGGACCCGGTCGAGGTAAGCCCGAGCAGCGGGCAGTAAAGCGGCCTTCACCTCCTGAAGTACGCGCTGGGGAGTACGAGGTCTGGAGAGCCCCATGCGCTGAGCGAGCGTCAGGGGATCCAGCCAGTCTCCCCGGTCGTAGTCCAGGAGGTCTCCGACCCTGGTGACTCCTGCCGAGACCAACCTCTGGCACACCGTGGGGGACTCCGCCACCTGCACACGAAGCTGGGGATTGTGTAGCAGGGGCTCCGCGAGGAGGTCAACCCCCACGGTGGCCGCCACGGACCTGGTCGTTGAAAAGAGCTTCCAGGTCCGGAGGAGGTCTTGGTAGAAGACCGGCAGCCCGGAGAGGTCTCGCGGAAGACCTCTCGGATGGAGGTAAAAGAGCTGCCGGTCGTATCGGAGCCCTCGGAAGCGGCGGAGGAAGGCGTGCGCCAATACGCTCCACGCCAGACTACCCGCACCAAACAGGAGCCTCTGCAGGGCCTGGAGGCGGAAGACATGGACCTGAGCGCGTAAGCACTTCAGGCCCCGCCCCCCCTCCTCCAGGGGCAGGTGGAGAACCCCTGCAGAGACCCAGTGCGTCCCTGGCCAAAAGAACTCCAGAATCACCGTCCGGAGGTTGGCCAGGAAACCCGGGGCCGGGACCAGGGTGTTGAGTCGGTACCAGAGCATGGACAGGACCAGTTGATTAAGCACCAGTGCCCTCCCCCGAAGGGAGAGGCACCGGAGTAGTCCTGTCCATTTCCGGAGCCGCTCCGTCACCCTGCCCTGCAAATCCTGCCAGTTCTCCGGCGGAGACGGATGCGTGGCAGAAAGGTAAACGCCGAGATAGAGCAGCGGACCTGTGCTCCACCGGATGGCCTGAAGCGCAGGTGGGAAGGAGCTCGCCTGCCACCCGTCCCCGACCACCAGGCCAGAGCTCTTGACCCAGTTGACCCGGGGGGAGGAGGCTGCCGAGTACACAGCCTGGCAAGCCTCCACCCGCGCCAAGTCGCCCGGGTCCTGGACCACGAGGAGCACATCGTCAGCGTATGCCGACAGAACCAGCCGCAGCCCCAGCTCCTGAAGCACCAACCCCGTCAACCTCTTGCGGAGGAGACAGAGGAAGGGCTCGATCGCCAGAGCGTACAGCTGGCCCGAGAGGGGGCACCCCTGCAGCACTCCCCGCCCGAAGCTGACCGGCTCGGTCAGGGTCCAGTTGAGCCTGACTAGACACTCCGCAGAAGCGTACAGCACCTGCAGAAAACCCACAAACAGGGGTCCGAAGCCGAACGCTCGCAGAGTGCCCAGGAGATACCCGTGATCCATCCGGTCGAACGCCTTCTCCTGATCCAGGGACAGGAGGGCGAACGACAGACCATCCCTACACCCCAATTCCAGAAGGTCCCGGACCAGATACAAGTTATCAAAGATGGTGCGGCCTGGGACGGTGTAGGTCTGGTCTGGATGGACCACGTCCGCCAGCACGGACCCTAGCCGCATCGAGATGGCCTTCGCAACAATTTTGTAGTCCGTGCTGAGGAGCGAGACGGGACGCCAATTCCGTAAGTCGCGGAGGTCCCCCCTCTTCGGCAATAAGGCCAGCACGGCTCGCCTGCATGAGAGAGGGAGGACCCCGCTCTGCAAAGCCTCAGCCCAGACAGTGACCAGGTCTGGGCCGAGGACGTCCCAGAACACGCGGTAGAACTCCACGGTCAGCCCGTCCAAGCCCGGAGATTTATTAGTGGGCATGTGACGGAGGGCCTCCGAGAACTCGGCCAGAGTGAGAGGCAGCTCTAGCCGGTCCCGGTCGCCCGTGCTGACCGTCGGGAGCCCGTCCCAGAGCACTCTGCAAGCGTTAGGATCGGTCGGATCCGGGGAGAAAAGAGTGGCGTAGAAGGCCCTGGCCCTCTGGCACATCTCCGCCGGATCCGTGAGGGGGGTGCCGTCCTCCGCCAGGAGGCAGGTGACGTGCTTCTTGGCCCCCCTCCTTTTCTCCAGGGCGTAGAAGAAGCGGGAGCCGCGATCCATCTCCCGAAGGAGGTGGATGCGGGATCGAACAAAAGCACCCCGGGCCCGATGGTCTTCGAGGGCTCGGAGCTCCTCCCGCTTCTCCCGGTACGATCCGCAGAGGGATGGATCCGCGGGGTTGACGGCCAGACGCCTCTCCAGCTCCAAGACCTCCCGCTCCAACTGCCCTATCGCCGCATCCCTCCGTCGGCTGGCACCCCGAGTGTAGTCACGGCAAAAGAGCCGGGCGCGCACCTTCCCCAGATCCCACCACCGCCGCGCCGAGGAAAAGGCGCGCCTCTGCCCTCGCCAGGCCAGCCAGAACTCCCGGAAGGACGCCACGAAGCCCGCATCCTCCAGCAAACTATTATTAAAGTGCCAATAGGCTGGCCCCGGCCTCTCCGCGCAGAGAGAGGCCGTCACGGTGGCAAGGTGGTGATCCGAAAAGGGGGCCGGCCGAACGCTGGAGGAGTGGGCCCGTGAAAGGTGGAAACGTGACAGGTAAATACGGTCCAGCCGGGAGTGGCACGACCGATGGGCCTCCACCCGGACGAAGGTGAACGTCGAGACGTCGTCTGGGTGGTGGTCGCGCCAGACATCCACCAGGGAGTGGCGGTCGACAATCTCCCGGAGGACGTCCGCAGCTGCCGGGCACTGCTCGGTCCCCGAGCGGTCCCGTTCCTCGAGGGTGGTGTTAAAATCCCCTCCCAAGACCAGGCACTCACGAGGATCCAGGGAGCCGAGGAAGGCGGATGCCTGCTGATAAAAACGTAGTCTCTCCGGGGCCGATGTCGGGGCGTAAACGTTGACGAGATTAACTACAAGCCCCTCCATGCGGACCCGGAGGTGCAGCAGGCGACCCGGCACAGCTTCGGCGACCCCTAGCACCTCGGGCCGTAGGTCGGGGGAGAACAGGGTCACCACTCCAGCCGCGCAGACAGAGAAGTGGCTAAAGTAGGCCTCGTCCCCCCACTCCAGCCGCCAGCTAGCTTCTGCGGCCGGATCCGTATGGGTCTCCTGCAGGAAAACCACAGAGTACCCCCCCTCCCGGAGGAAGGAGAGCACCTGGCTCCTGCGGAGACCCATCCTACAGCCTCGGGTGTTTAAGGTGGCAAGGATGATCGGCGCCATGAGGAGGGCTGGGGGGGATCCTCGCTGGCAGACACGCCCACGGCCTCCGGCAGGCCACGCAGCAATCCGTGACCAACCCCAAAGGTGAGTAAGGAGTCACGGAAGACACGGACCCGCCGGTAGGCCGCGGCGGCCTGCTTCCCGGTCCTCTTACCCTCCCCCATGAGGGCCCTCGCGGCCCGGAGGACCTGATGGAAATCCCCCCACCGCTGGAGCGCAAGGTGGACTTTGTTCCGGGAGCCACGGACGTCCTCAAGGAACTCCCGCAGCTCCTCCCTCAGCGCATGGGGGGGTGGGGTCACTGATCGATAACTGGCCCCCAGTGGGGCCCCCGTCGCAGCCCCGTGGCCCACCAAGGCGGGTAGGCAGGGGGCAGATCCCCAACGTGGCAGCAGATAGACCGACGCCACACGACCCGCCCCGCTCTCAGATTCAAGAAGGGGCGGTGGAAGGAGAACAGCAGCCCTTGGGGGGTCGGGACAGGAAAGAACTAGTGAACCCGCTCCCTGGGAGGTATTGCCAGGGGCGGCACTGGCATCACAGGAAGTGGGGGGGGACAAGGACAGAGCCAACAGGAGTAGGGCGGGGATCAGGGAGAGAATCCGGGAAGGAGGTAGAGGCAGGATCTGGAGCCTCCACAGGTGAGACGCCAGAAGGTGGCTCCTCCTGGCCAGGCTCAAGGATCTGGGAAGTGGGCAGGGGACCCCTAACGATGCCGGGCTCAGCCACTGTGGCACGTGCGGCAGCCTCGGCACCCAGAGAGAGATGGTGGTCAATGGGGTCCCCGCTGAGGAAGGAGGGCGGGTCCTCCACACCCAAGAGGTACACCCCCTGGGAAGCGGGTCTCGGCAGCGGGGCACTGGCTGTCGCCCCAAGGGGCTCGGCAGCTGCCAACAGAGTGCCACCCACAGCCGAGTCGAGGGAAGATTCCAGGGGACCCTCAGAGGTGGGAGCAGAAACAGCGGGCAGGGGAAGGGAACCCAGGGACAGGGGGGATGTAGTGAGGTCGCCCAGATCGAGGCCCGCCGGCAGAGGGTCGTCCTCCCCCTGCGTGACCGGGGTCAAACCCAGGGCCTCGATTTCTGCGTAGATGGGAGGGAGATCACAGTCCACCACCCCAGGGCCCTCCCCGCCAGCACCCGAGGCGATACCCACCGCGGCGCTCACAGAGGCGCCAAGTGGGAAGGGGGTGAGAGAGGCTCCCTCGGGGGCATCCACGGGAAGGGACCCCGGAGGAGGGGCGGTGTCACCTTCCGGTGCTGCCACGGTATCCCCAGCCGGCACCACAAACTGGGAGTCATCAGGGGACAAGGCGGAAGACTCGACATCGGCGCCCCCCTTCCTGCTCTTCCGGGGGGCCTCCGAATCCGAAGTATGTAAAGAAACTCGAGCCTTCCGCTTGCCCCGCTTCCCCTGCACTAAGGACCAGCCCTCCATGGCATCATCCGGGGGCTGGCTAACAGGGGTCGGCTCGGGGGGCAAGGGCAATGGCTCAGGGACTCGAGGAGGCAGTGGTGGGACAGCAGAAACCGGGGAGGATTCCCCCTGGGACGAGCCCTCTCCCACGGCCGGCGGTAGCCCCGCCACACCCTCCTCCACAGAGGTGGACCAAGAAGGAGGAGGAGGGGCAGCTTCGGGTGCCGGGCAGCTAGGGGGACCGGCGATGACAGGGCCGGCGCCTTGCCGGGGCTCGGGGGTCCCGGACGCTCCTCCATGCTGGGCCAAGGGACAGTCCCTCCGGACGTGCCCCATCGCCCGGCAGAGGTAGCACCGGGCCGTCCCCGTTGAGTAATGCACCCGGTAGTGGGCTCCCTGGTAAGGGACCAGAAAGGACCCCTCGAGCGCCTCTCCGCCACGCGCCGCCGGTGGCAGTTGAAGCTGCACTTGCCGGCGGAACGAGAGAACGTGACGGAGGGCGGGGTCCTTGCAGCCCAAGGGGAGAGGGCTGATGACAGAGATGGGGCGTCCCAGGGCAGAAAGGGCGGGCAGCAGGGCGGCATTGGGCAGGAAGGGAGGGACGGAGGTCAAGATCAAGCGGACCCCCAGGTCCTCTAACGGCTCCAGGGGGACGAACACGCCCCCCACCGCCAGGCCCGTCTCTACCGCCTCCTGGGCGGCAGCCTCCGATGCCAGGAAGAAGACCACCTTCCCGTACATTTTGGAGGCCGCCACGATGGCCATGGGCCCCACTACCCTGGCCAACGCCCGCACGTAGGTCTCCACGTGGGGCGAGGCGGGCACCAGGAGGCAACGGACGCCGTGCTTCCTGGTCAAAGAGGGAAAGGGGCCACGGCCGCTGTAGATGTTGGCGGAAGCAGCGGGCGGAGGAGCAGCGGCAGGCGGGGGGGCCGCCGCCACCTGGGCGTACGCCCTGGGGGCCGGGGGAGGGACACCCGCAGAGCTGGTGGAGGGAACAGCGGGGAGGGACGCCGCAGCCAGTAGCGGGGCTGCGGCAACGGGGGCAGTCTCCGCCATGGAGGGCCTGGCCTTTCTAGCGGGGCCCTTACCCTTCTTCCCACCCCGACCCTTCCCACCAGCTGGGGGGGCTCCCCCCGAATCAGAAGGGGCGAGAGACGTGGCAGCAACGGAGGTCTCCCCAGTACTCGCTGCCGCCGGTGCCCCAGCAAGGGCGGTGGTAGGTGGATCGGCAGTGGCGGTCGAGGTAGAGGCTTGGGCAGTGGACACGGGGGCAGGTGGAGGAGGGGTAGTGGGAGCATCGCGAGGGGTCTCCCCCGCCGCATCCCCTGCCATAACGAGAGCGGGGAGGGGGACAAACAGCGAGGGGAGGGGAAGGAGAGGAGGCGGCCACCCTTCCCCGCTAGGCTGCAGGCAGGGGAGGAGGGCGCCAGAAGGGGAAGGCTAAAGGGGCGTAGGGAGCAACCAAGGACTACGGGTGGGATTGGTGCAGGGCACCAACGCAGAGGGGGGTTCCGGCTCCTCCAGTTGCACTAGGGGAGCGGGGGGGCAACGGCAGAGGGGGGAGTGCAGTGAACAAGGGGAAACCAAATGGGGAAGGGCACAAGCGCCTGAGAGGGGGCGTGGGCGCATGAGGGGGAACCAATCAGGGCTGGGGTAGCACAAGGTGGGGAGAAAGGGCGAGCTGAGATTGGGGTAGAGGGACCACGGGGACAGCTACAGGGCTGGGGCAGAACTAACAGGCAACAGAGGGAAATAGGTGGGGTGGACAAATGTGGCAAAGGGGAGGGGGTCAGTCCAGTATGAGGGAGGAGGTGGTGCACCCACAGGCACTTGTGCCAAAAAGTCAATGGTTGGCTGCTGCTGCTGCAGGCCCAAATGGTGGAAGTGAGCGTGGTGAGCCAGGCGAGCAGCTCAGACCCAGAGGCAGGAGTCCAAAGCAGAAGGAAAACAGCCAGCGGGGGTGGTGGAGGGGGCAACAATGGTGGTGGGGGCGAAGGGGGACACGGATGGACTGGGGGCAGGCTCCACGCCACACCCCCGGTGCCCCAGCAGATACAGTCCAAACCCCCACCACAAGAGCACAGTTTGAAAAAGACTCAGTCCAGAAAAGCCCCCTCCACAGTGGTCTTCATACTGTCTCCAGCAGCAGGCGGTCCTCTTCTCCTTTCTCTCCTCCTCCGGGCACCAACAGCTCCCCAGCAACAGCCACAGTAGGCCCAGCAGCTCCAGGTGGTGGTGGTCTGGCGTCCAGGCAGGAGGGACCCCGCTCAGAGGGTGGTGGTCTCAGCAACAAGAGCTGGGGTCCCTCACTCCCCTCCTCTCTGGGAAGCAGGCCAGCAGCCCCCCCCAAGGGGTTGTAGGTGGAATAACAGCAGTAACTGAGGTAGGGGGAACCACTAGCCAGCCAGCAAACAGACAGCAGAGAGAGGGGTAGGTGGTGGTGTCTAGCCCAGCCAGGGAAGCAGCAGGAGCAGGAACAGCAGCAGAAACAGCAGCAGCGAGGGCCCAGCGCCCAGCAGGAACAGCAGCAGCAGCAGCCCTCTTCCTCCTTCCTCTACAGCAGAGTGGTAGAAGGAAGAGTCAGTACTGGCCCCAGGAGAAGCAGGCTTCTGTTCCCTGAGGGACCAGAGCAGGGGCTGCACTAGAGTAATCAGGAACCTGCTAGAGCCAATTAATAGAGACAGGCTGATTAGATCACCTGCAGCCAATCAAGGCAGGCTAATCAGGGCACCTGGGTTTTAAAAGAAGCTAACTCCAGTCAGGTGAGGAGAAGCCAGAGGGAGGAAGTGCGTGTGAGGAGCTGGGAGCAAGAGGCACAACTTGCTGAGAGTGAGAGGATGTGCTGCTGGAGGACTAAGGAGTACAAGCATTATCAGACACCAGGAGGAAGATCCTGTGGTGAGGACAAAGAAGGTGTTTGGAGGAGGTCATGGGGAAGTAGCCCAGGGAGTTGTAGCTATCACACAGCTGGTACAAGAGGCACTATAGACAGCTGCAATCCACAGGGCCCTGGGCTGGACCTTGGAGTAGAGGGCGGGCCCGAGTTCCCCCCAAACTTCCCAACTCCTGTTCAGACACAGGAGGATTTGATCCAGACTGTGGGGAAGATCAGTGAGGTGAGCAAATCTGCCAATAAGTGCAGGACCCACCAAGGTAGAGGAGGAACTTTGTCACAACTGGTATCAGGGGTGGGATTTGGTGTGCACGGTACGGCAGAATGAGAGTGATTTAAAAAAAAAAGTAGAGGGTTTATTTTTATTTTTTTTCACTACAATGGATGACTTAGTACTGGCATTGATACAAGCTACTGCGGCCCAGCAGGAGGTTGCCCATGTCCAGGCAGCTGCTCAACAGGAGGCAGTGCGGTTGCAGCAAGAGACTAATCACCTGCCGATGGACCAGGCTTCTCAAGACCAGGCTATGATGCGGGAACTGGTAAACCAGGTAAAGACCTTTACAGAGCTGAACAGTGGCCATAATGGGACGCAGATCATATGGGCCAGCTATTGGCTGCAGAAAATGACGCGGGAGGATGATGTAGAGGCATACCTTCTGGCCTTTGAGAGGACAGTCCTACAGAAGGCCTGGCCGTGAAATCAGTGGTCTGGTATCCTTGCCCCATTCCTGTGTGGGGAGGCCCAGAAGGCTTACTTTCATCTGCCTGAAGAGGCTGCAGCAGACTATCCTGAAAGCAAAGATTCTGGCCAGATCTGGGGTAACGACCGCAGTACAGGTCCAATGCTATCACAAGTGGAGGTACCAAGAAAACAAAACCCTGCGGTCTCAATCATATCACCTCATCCATCTCGCATGAAAGTGGTTGTGAATGGAGTCCTGGAGTCTGGAAGAGATACCAAAGGCTCTGGTTATCGACCAATACATGAGGGGACTAACGCCAGACCTTCTTGCCTAGGTAAGCCAGAACAAACCCTCCACCTATGATGAGATTGTTGCACTGGTAGAGAGGCGAAGGACGGCGAGGGAGCTGACCCGACCAGTTAAGGAGGAGGCACCCCGGGTTAAACTAGCAGCTCTAAGCCCTAGAGCGTGGGTGACTAGGCCACCAGGAGGGCCCAGGTGGAAAAAGAGAGGGGCTGAAGGCCCACCAAAGGCCACAAAGAGTCAGAGCACGGAGGGAGAAGAGGATCATGATGTTAGACTGCCCAAACCAAGAGACCGGGGAATGCCTAGGGCTCCATACAGTTGTTATGCCTGCGGGTAGTGGGGACATATAGCTGCATAGTGTCCCAATGCTGAGGAGCTGATGCAGTGTAACCTAGGGAACTGGGCAGACCCATGCTCCCTAATCCACCTTGTGGGGGTCTCACTAACCCCACAAATGTACACCAGACCAGTCAAACTAAATGGAGTAGAGATCACAGCATTGGTTGATTCAGGGAGTGCTATCACGCTTGTCTCGGCGAAGCTCATCAAGTGTAGTCAGCTGCTGCGGGCTAAGCTACAGGGATAACATGCGTCCATGGGACAGTTGGTTATTACCCCACCATCCCAGTAAAGCTCGAGATTCTGGGGAACACTACTGAGGTAGCAGCAGATGTAGTCCCTAAGCTCACATACCCAGTGCTTATAAGGAGGGACTTCCCAGAGTTTGGAAACTTACTCCCAGTAGGAGGATTGGAGGAAAAGGGGAACCCTGAAGTTAGTGAGGCATCCACAGTAGAATGTCAACCCCCAGTCTTCTCTGAAATATCCCCAGATTTATTTTCTATTCTCAGACAGAGTAGAAAGTCAAAAAGGGAAAGGAGGGCAGCTAAGGCCTTGGGAACCCGAATACTGACTCAAAGCCAGAAAGTCTCTCTCGTAAGTAGGCGGACCCGTGCAGCTGAAAAGGAGGCCACCCAGGAGGGAGAAGCACCCGAGTCTGACTCCAACCCTAATGCTTCTGAACCAGTAGAGGCAACAGAGGCTGAGCCCCTAGAACTTGGGCAGATTAGCCCCGAGAGAGGAAATTTTGAATGGGACTAGGCTGAAGACCCAAGGTATGACAACATTAGGAAGGAGGTGACTGAAACAGAGGAGGTCCCCATGGAAGGGAAAACCCAGGGACCAGCACCCTACTGCATAATGAAGAAGAAACTCTTATACTGGGTTGCACCAGTACAGGGGCAGAAGGTACAGCAGATCCTAGTACCTCAAAAACACCAGAATGCTGTATTAAGTCTTGCTCATAGTAATCTTTTTGAGTGGCATTTGGGGATTGGGAACACCCTGGCATGAGTCCTATGATGGTTCTTCTGGTCCGGAGTACATGAAGAAAAGCGGAGGTACTGTGCGTCCTGCCCAGAATGTCAGCTGCACAGTCCCCATCCCCACCTGAGGGCACCTTTAGTACCCCTTCCCATCACAGAAGTCCCCTTTGAGCGAATAGCCATGGACCTAGTGGGACCCCGGAGAAGACGGCTCTGGGCCACCAATATATACTTGTTGTTTTGGACTATGCTGTTCGCTACCCAGAAGCCGTCCCCCTGCAGAACACAGCCTCTAAAACAATAGCCAAAGAGCTGGTGGGAATCTTTGCCCAAGTGGGGCTACCAAAGGAGATATTAACAGATCAAGGAACCCCATTTATGTCAAAGCTAATGAAGGACCTCTGTACGCTGCTCCATATACATACCCTGAGAACTTCAGTCTACCATCCGCAGACTGATGGGTTGGCAGAAAGGTTTAACTGAACCCTCAAGGCTATGATACAGAAGGTGGTAAGTCGGGGAGGGAATGATTGGGACACCCTACTACCCTATCTTATGTTCCCTATCCGGGAGGTACCTCAGGCCTCAACTGGGTTTTCTCCCTTTGAGTTATTATACGGGCGTCACCCCCATGGCATACTAGATATTGCCAAAGAGATCTGGGAAGATGAACCCAATGAGAGGAGAAATATATTAGAACATGTAATACAGATGCGAGACCGGATAGCCCGGGTCACCCCTATTGTACGGGAACATTTGGAAAAGGCACAGGAAGCCCAGAGAACCCATTACAATCATCAGGCAAAAGTCCAACAGTTCCAACCAGGGAATCGGGTGATGGTGTTGGTACCCACAGCAGAAAGCAAGCTTCTGGCCTAATGGCAGGGACCCTATGAGGTGGTTAAACCCATGAGGGAAGTAACCTACAAGGTGTGGCAGCGAGGATGCCGAAAACAAGAACAGATTTATCACATCAACCTTCTGAAACCCTGGCATGCACAAGAGGCATGCGTAACTGTCCAAAAAGACCTAACCCAGGAAAACAAGCCTTCCAAACAGGTAAGAGTTTCTCCCGATTTAACACCAGACTAGAAGAATGAGGTGTCTGAGATGATCTTCCGGAACCAAGATGTGTTCTTGACAAAACCGGGTCGAACAACTGAGACATATCACCACATTGTCATGAACCCTGGGGCCAGAATAACAATGAGGCCATATGGGTGCCAGTGGCCAAAAGGGAGGAAATAAAAGCAGAAGTAAAAAAAATACTGGAGTTGGGGATCATCGAAGAATCCCACAGTAGGTGGTCCAGCCCAGTTGTGCTGGTGCCCAGATCTGAGGGCATCACAAGGTTTTGCAACAACTTACAGGGACTAAACAAAGTATCCCAGTTTGACACTTACCCCATACCTCGCATAGATGAGCTAGTGGATCATTTGGGTAATCCCTGGTATTTGACCACTCTAGACTTGACAAAAGGGTACTGGCAGATTCCCCTTGCAGAAGACGCAAAAGAAAAGACTGTGTTCTCTACACCAGAGGGTCTTTTTCAATATACTGTCCTCCCTTTTGGACTACATGGGGCCCCAACTACTTTCCAGCACCTCATGGACAAGCTGTTATGCCCCCATAACAGTTATGTTGCTGCCTACTTGGACGACGTGGTCATTCATACCCGAGACTGGGAAACCCACTTAGAGAAGGTGGAGGCAGTCTTTGATACCTTCAAGTGAGCTGACCTTACAGCAAACTCTGCCAAGTGCACTGTAGGGTTTACAGAGGCCAAATATCTTGGCTACATTGTGGGAAAAGATCTGGTAAAACCCGAAGTGAGCAAGTTGGAGGCCATTCAAAATTGGCCCCGACCACGTTGCAAGAAACAAGTCCAGGCATTCCTAGGTGTAGTGGGATATTACTGATGATTTATCCCCCACGTTGCCACAAGGGCAAACCCCCTGACAGACCTAGTGAAAACCCGTGGACCTGATCTGATGAGATGATCTGATGCAGCAGAGGAAGCATTCACAGACCTTCGGACTGCCCTCTGCAGTAAGCCCATACTGATAGCCCCTGAGTTCACCAAGGAATTTATCCTGCAGACAGATGCATCTGAAGTAGGGTTGGGGACCGTTCAATCACAGATGGCCGGGGAGGAGGAACACCCAATTCTCTACCTCAGTAGGAAACTCCTTCCAAGGGAACAAAAATATGCAGTGGTGGAGAGAGAGTGCCTCGCCGTAAAATGGGCCATGGAAGCATTGCGCTACTACTTGCTCGGGCGCAGAGATGTCCTCGTGACTGACTATGCCCCTCTTCAATGGATGCAGTGGAACAAGGAGAAGAACACACGGGTGACCAGGTGGTTCTTATCCCTCCAACCTTTCCAGTTCCGTGTGCAACACAGAGCAGGGAGCCGTCACGGCAATGCCGATGGCTTGTCACGTGTGCACTGTCTGGCTTCCCAAGCTGCCCAACCCAATGGTGTTGAGCAGGGGAGAAGGATATGTGACAGACCTAGACCAGTGGTGTACAGGAATCTTGTAGAGGGCAAATATACTGGTCACTGGGTGAGTAGTTTTCTGTTTCCTGAGTGACCAGAGCAGGGGCTGCACTAGAATAATCAGGAACTTGCTAGAACCAATTAAGACAGACAGGCTGATTAGATCACCTGCAGCCAATCAAGGCAGGCTAATCAGGGCACCTGGGTTTAAAAAGGAGCTCACTCCAGTCAGGTGGGGAGAAGCCAGAGGAGAGAAAGTGCGTGTGAGGAGCTGGGAGCAAGAGGTACAAGTTGCTGAGAGTGAGAGGGTGTGTTGCTGGAGGACTAAGGAGTACAAGCGTTATCAGACACCAGGAGGAAGGTCCTGTGGTGAGGATAAAGAAGGTATTTGGAGGAGGTCATGGGGAAGCAGCCCAGAGAGTTGTAGCTATCACGCAGCTGTTACAGGAGGCACTATAGACAGTTGTAATCCACAGGGCCCTGGGCTGGATCCTGGAGTAGAGGGCAGGCCCAGGTTCTCCTCAAACTTCCCAACTCCTGTTCAGACACAGGAGGAGTTGATCCAGACTGTGAGGAAGATCATTGAGGTGAGCAAATCTGCCAATAAGCGCAGGACCCACCAAGATAGAGAAGGAACTTTTTGTCACACTATATTGTGGTACATACCCCCGAGCTCAGCCCCTGAGCACTTTCCCATTGACTCTTGTACTCCAGTGCCATGAGAGGTGCAGGCAGAGTTGACAGGGGAGCGGCAGCAGTCGACTCATCGTGGCAAAGACACCACAGTAAATTAATCTAGGTATGTCGACTTCATGTAACTGAAGTTGCATAACTTCGATCCATCCCCGCCTCAGTGTAGACCAGGGCTAACAGAGCTTTAACAGAGTGAAAATAAGCAGGGGACACACCTTGTAGACATTACTAAAGCTGTGTTGTCACTCTCATGACATTTTATGTTCTTAAAACCCCAGCTCAAATGATAGATGAGAATCTCAACGTTCAGATCCAGAGCTGAATGTCCCTGGAATTTGGATCTGAGGTTTATGGTTGGGTTAATCTTTACCGAAAACAAATGGTTACAGGATGTACAGCAAATTCACATCACAACTGTGAACTGTAAACTACTTGATAAATCACAAACTCAGTCATTAGAAATGGCTGTCGCCTCTTTTATTCAGATCCTACTATTGTTTCCTACACGAGATATAGATATAGATGTATTATGATTACTGTTTATTAATATAATCATCTGTTAATAACCAATACAATATGGTGGGGAGGAAAGATTGGAATATGATATAGGTTTGAGGACAACTCCAAATACATTGCAGTCAATTAAATGATTTTCTCTCTCTCTTGTATTTCCCTCATTAACATTTCTCACTTTACAAAGCAACAGCTTGATCTCATCTAAAAAAAGGCTACTATCAGCTTTTTTTTCACATATTTATTTTTTCATAAAATATATATTGTGACAAAGTTCCTCCTCTACCTTGGTGGGTCCTGCACTTATTAGCAGATTTGCTCACCTCAATGATCTCCCCCACAGTCTGGATCAACTCCTCCTGTGTCTGATCAGGAGTCGGGGGGTTTGCGAGGAACCCAGGCCAGCCCTCTACTCTGGGTTCCAGCCCAGGGCCCTATGGATTTGCAGCTGTCTATAGTGCCTCTTGTAACAGCTGTGTGACACTACACCTCCCTGGGCTACTTCCCCAAGGCCTCCTCCAAACACCTTCTTTATCCTCACCACAGGACCTTCCTCCTGGTGTCTGATAACGCTTGTACTCCTTAGTCCTCCAGCAGCACACCCTCTCACTCTCAGCAACTTGTGTTTCTTGCTCCCAGTTCCTCATAGGCACTTCCTCTCCTCTGGCTCCTCCTCATCTGACTGGAGTTAGCTCCTTTTAAAACCCAGGTGCCCTGATTAGTCTGCCTTGATTGGCTGCAGGTGTCCTAATCAGCCCATCTGCCTTAACTGGTTCTAGCAAGTTCCTGACTACTCTAGTGCAGCCCCTGCTCTGGTCACTCAGGGAACAGAAAACTACTCAGCCAGTGACCAGTATATTTGCCCTCTACCAGACTCCTGCACCCAACTGGCCTGGGTCTGTCACATATTATATATTATATACATATTATATACGTATTATATACATATTATATACTTCTCCCCAAAAATGGATTTTTCTTTTGGAAACTGAATTTTTTGGCTGAAAACCTGTTTTTGACAAAGTTGAAATTTTCCTATAGAACCACACCTGTTGCTCACTACTTTCCAACCAACTCCATACTTGAGGTGCCATGATCTCTATTGATAAGCTATGCTTTCCTTTATAAATATAGTGCTCAGAAAAGTGGTGCTGCAATACTGGACAGTTCTTATTAAGAAGATCACTTACAGAAAAGTCTCAGCAACAACTGCAGAAAGCTAAGATGTTGGGGAGGATAGGATAACAGAGGGAAGACCACAGGAACTTCTATAAAGTATTTTAAAACTTCTTTATTGTAATACATATAATGGATTTGGTGCAAAAATTCTAATTTCTTCAGATTTTCCCCAAATCTTAAGTATTAGGTTCAAACCTCAGCTACATGATCTCCATGCACAGTTCAGGGGACAGTCCAATGCTCAAATGTTATGAGAAATGTTGCATAGAAAGTATATGGTCAATGCATGATATTAAGGACAGTTTTACTGAACTGAAATTGGTCTGAATTACCAAAAGAAGATCAACAGACCAAATAAAGGTTTTTGCATGACTTTTATTTAAGGTTCATAAACCAAGAAAATATCTACTGTAAATACATGTCTAAGTTTTAAGTGGACTACAAGGTCAAACACTTTGTCTTTAAAAATAGTTTAGTAACATTTTATTGGGTTTCTAAATAAAACGTGGCTTCTTTCACAGCCCTTGAAGCATCAGTGCTGTTGACGTCTTACCTGTAAAAGCAAACATAGTTGCTGTTATTCTTTACAACATGAAGTTCACAGATCTTTGAGCACGGTTCTGTAGAAGGTGGAGAGAATAGTATCAACAATGGCAAAGCAAAGGTCCATCAAAATGACATCTGACATGAACGTTAGTTCTTGTATATCTAACTTTATATAAAACGATGCTACATAACACTTGGTTTTATTTATTCTTTATCTAGTATTCTATTAGGAATGGTTTTCCCACAAATCCTATGTGATCGTTTTATTTCCATTCTAACTGAGGCAATTATATGTAATGCTCCATAGTGCATGAAAAATATGGCAGGGTGAGAAACAGTAGTTTGAGATCCATCACTGAAATAATCCTAACATGGAGTACCTATAACCAGCAGTATAGCTCAAATCAAATGCCACATATAGTTTTCATGAAGGTTCTGCTTGACCTGACTACTTGTCTAGTGTTACAACAATGTGGTGCTTAAGAACATAACATAAGAAAAGACGGTTACTCACCTTTGTAACTGTTGTTCTTCGAGATGTATTGCTTATATCCATTCCAGTTAGATGTGCACGCACCGCGTGCATGTTCGTCGGAAGACTTTTTACCCTAGCAATACTCAGCGGGTCGGCTGGGCGCCCCCTGGAGTGGCGTCGCTATGGCACCGGATATATACCCCTGCAGACCCAGCCACCCCTCAGTTCCTTCTTGGCAGCAACTCCGACAGTGGGGAAGGAGGGTGGGTTTGGAATGGATATGAGCAACACATCTCGAAGAACAACAGTTACAAAGTTGAGTAACCGTCTTTTCTTCTTTGAATGATTGCTTATATCCATTCCAGTTAGGTGATTCCCAAGCCTTACCTAGGCAGTGGGGTCGGAGCGAGATGTGGCAGAATGCAAAACTGCTGAGCCAAAGACTGCATCATCTCTAGACTGTTGAACCAGAGCATAATGCGAAGCAAAGGTGTGGACCGAGGACCAGGTAGCTGCGCTACATATTTCCTGGATTGGCACATGAGCCAGGAAGGCAGCCGATGAAGCCTGAGCCCTGGTAGAATGTGCGGTGAGATGGCCCGAGGGAACATGAGCCAAGTCATAGAAAATGCGGATGCACGCTGTCACCCAAAGGGAGATTCTCTGAGAGGAGACAGGTAGGCCCTTCATTCGGTTAGCCACTGCAACAAAGAGTTGGGGTGATTTAAGAAAGGGCTTCGTCCATTCAATATAAAATGCGAGCGCCCTACGGGCATCTAGGGAGTGCAACTGTTGTTCCCATCAAGATGAGTGTGGCTTCGGAAAGAAGACCAGAAGGAAGATGTCCTGATTGGTATGGAAGGCCAATACCACTTTAGGGAGGAAAGCTGGATGTGGTCGCAACTGCACCTTGTCCTTGTGAAAGACAGTATGCGTGGGTCCAACGTGAGCGCTCGAAGCTCGGAGACTCGCCTGGCCAATATAATGGCTACGAGGAAAAAACTGTCTTCCAGGACAGGTATAACAGTGAGCAAGTTGCCAACGGCTTGAACGGTGGAGACAAAAGTCTGTTTAAGACTAGGTTGAGGTTCCAGGTAGGGGCAGGGCGGCATACTTGGGGGTACAGGCATTCCAGGCCCTTGAGAAATCTAGTAACTATAGGATGCGAGAACACGGAGCGGCCACTCTCCCCTGGGCAGAAGGTAGAGATGGCCGCCAAGTGCACCCTCTATAAAGATATCGCCAGGCCCTGCTGCTTAAGAGACCAGAGGTAGTCCAAGATGGTAGGGATCGCGACCTCAGTGGGAGTAACATTCTGCGTTCCGCACCAGCTGGAGAAAAGCTTCCACTTGGCCAGATTCGTTGACCGAGTGGAAGGCTTCCTGCTACCCAGGAGTACTTGTTGTTCCAAAGCAGAGCAATGCAACTCTGACTGGTTTAGCCACACAGCAGCCAAGTCGTGAGGTGAAGGGCCTGTAGGTCTGGGTGGCGAAGACTGCCGTGATCCTGCATTATAAGGTCTGGGTCGAGTGGCAGGGTAATTGGGTTGGCTATCGACAGGTCTAGCAGCATGATGTACCAGTGTTGCCTGGGCCACGCTGGAGCGATCATGATTAGGTGCGCTCTGTCCCTGCGGAGTTTTAGCAGGACCTTGTGAACCAGCGGGAACGATGCGAAGGCATAGAACAGCTGGTTCTTCCACGGCATTAGGAATGCATCCGAGATCGACCCCGGTGAAAGACCCTGGAAGGAGCAGAACAACTGGCATTTCCTGTTCGCGCAGGAGACGAACAGGTCTATGTGGGGAAATCCCCACTTCTGGAAGACCGAATGAATAACATTGGGGCGTATTGACCACTCATGGCACAGGAAGGACCTGCTCAGTTGATCCGCTAGAGTGTTCCAAATCCCTGGGAGAAAGGACACTACCAGGTCTATCGAGTGGGCTATGCAGAAGTCCCAGAGTCAGATAGTCTCCTGACAAAGGGGGGAAGATCGAGTCCCTCCCTGTTTGTTTATGTAATACATGGCCGTTGTGTTGTCTGTAAACACTGAGACACAACGGTCTTGTAGATGTTGCTGGAACACCTGGCACGCCAGACGGACTGCTTTCAGCTCTCGGACATTTATGTGTAGCGCCAGTTCCTGAGATGACCAGAGGCCTTGTGTACGAAGGTGTCTGAGGTGAGCACCCCAGCCGAGAGATGACGTGTCTGTCGTCAGGGACATTGAGGGTTGGGGTGGATGGAACGGCAGCCGTGCACATACCAGGGAGGGAATCAGACACCAATCTAGGGAGCCTAGAATGCTCGAGGGAATGGTGACTATCATGTCTATTGGGTCCCTGCCCGGGCAGTATACTGAGTTGAGCCAAGTTTGGAGAGGACGGAGGTGGAGTCTGGCATATTTGGTCACGAATGTGCAGGCAGCCATGTGACCTAGGAGACCGAGACAAGTGCGAGCCAAGGTCGTCGGGAAATTCTGCAGACCTCGGATGATTGTTGCCATTGCCTGAAACCACAGCTGTGGTAAGGAGGCCTTGGCTAGATTGGAGTCCAGGGTAGCTCCTATGAAGTCTAACCTCTGCGTGGGAACCAGAGTGGATTTCTCCATATTGATCATCAGGCCTAGACATGTGAATAGGTCCCTGTGATGCCCACCACATGCTGAGTGACTTGTGTCTTGGAGGTTCCTCGGATTAGCCAATCGTCCAGATACGGGAATACGTGTATCCGACATCGGTGGAGATATGCTGACACTACGGCCATACATTTGTAAATACCCTTGGGGCCGTAGAAAGGCCAAAGGGCAGGACTGTAAACTGGAAGTGCTGACGGTCGGCTACAAAGCGAAGGTACCTCTTGTATGGAGGAAAGATGGCGATATGAAAGTACGCGTCCTTCATATCGAGGGCAGCATACCAGTCTCCAGGATCCAAGGATGGGATAATGGTCCCCAGGGACACCATGAGGAACTTCAACTTCATCATAAACTTGTTGAGTCCTCACAGGTCTAGGATAGGTCTGAGACCTCCCTTTGACTTGGGGATTAGGAAATAACGGGAGTAAAACCCCTTGCCCTTTTCGTCCTTTGGTACCTCCTCTATCGCTCCCATGGCGAGGAGTGTCCGCACCTCTTGCAAGAGGAATTGCTTGTGAGAGGGTCCCTGAAGAGGAATGAGGTTGGAAGATGGTATGGTGGGGTTGAAACAAATTGGAGATGGTATCCGTATTTCACAGTGCAGAGGACCCAGAGATCTGAGGTTAATCCCCGAACCCCTCTGAAATATATTACACTAACTATGCTATAAACAGATAAATTAAGTATAACTATATAAAAAGTTTACAACTATGTACACAATAATGAATGAGAGAACTACAAGTAGCTAGGGAAGTGGAGGTCAGCTAAGCCATGCTCCACTGTTCCAACGACCTACACGGGCCGTAAGAAGGAACTGAGGGGCGGCTGGGGCGGCAGGGGTATATATCTGATGCCATAGTGCCACCACTCCAGGGGGCGCCCGGCCGACCCACCAAGTGTTGCTAGGGTAAAAAGTCTTCTGACGAAGTGCATGCGGCACTCGCACACCTAACTGGAATGGTTATGAGCAATCACTCGAAGAAGAACTATTCATCTTTCTTGAGTGGTAACAGCTAATTTAGACCCCATCATTTTATGTGTAGGTGAGATTATGCTTTCCAATGTGCATTACTTTGCATTTATCAGCATTGAATTCCATCTGCCATTTTGTTGCCAAGTTACCCAGTTTTCTGAGACTCTCTCAGATGTGGGAGTACCAAGTTCAAGTCCCCGTTCTAATTAATTTTTTAATTAGTTAGGCAGACAAAGTGGAACAGTTACAATTGGAGACGTCAGAAAGACATATGCCACAATAACCCATTGCCTAGTAAAAGGTGAATTACCTGGGTGACCTGACTTCATGTCCCCGCTCTGCATCTGGCTTTGGACTTAGGTTCTACTTGTGCGTGTGTGTGCACGTGTGGATAAATCTCTGATAATTTTCATATGACTTTACATTGTGCCTCTTCTTATAACCATGTAGTGGGTCTACTCACGTGTGACCTCTGTTTTCATGAGACTTTGTATCAAAGCCTCATAGAAACCTTGTACTGATGAGCCTTGGTATATGGAAAATTTGTGTTAAGCCTTGGTATAATGCCATAGCCCATAAAGATAGTTAAAGTAGAAGAAACATGTATTTTCACTAGAAGTAGAATAAGATCTTCCCTCCACACACACACTCCCTTAATCATTTGCCCTGTTGAATGAACGAGGTGTGAATGAGGAAGGTGGGAAGGCAGCACCTCCAGACAGCTGCAACCTCCAGGCAGCTGACCTCCACTTCCCTAGCTACTTGTAGTTCTCTCATTCATTATTGTGTACATAGTTGTAAACTTTTTATATAGTTATACTTAATTTATCTGTTTATAGCATAGTTAGTGTAATATATTTCAGAGGGGTTCGGGGATTAACCTCAGATCTCTGGGTCCTCTGCACTGTGAAATACGGATACCATCTCCAATTTGTTTCAACCCCACCATACCATACCCAAGCAACCCTTGCAGTGGGGATGGAGACCAGACGCAAGGACAATTAAACTTGTCAAGTGGGCTCATTAAAGATGAGCAGACATACTGACGGCCTCCGGGGTTAGACACAAGCACCTTCTTTTGAAAACACCCTCTTTGCAGTGTTGGAACAACACCCAGAAGGCAGCAGAACAAAAAACCAACCAATACAGACACAGATTTTGAATCTGGTACAGATTTGCACAAGAGGAAAGCTGCTATAAATATAAGGTATCTTGCACAGGACCCCAAGTCTCATCTTGTCAACATGGGAGCATCGATTCGGATTGGCAGAAGCCCGACTCCACCCTTCCCCTATATAACTCACCTGGCCAGCGCAGTTAGGAGGAGCAAATAACTGGTAACAATGACAAGACGGAATGTGCTTGTCTGTGTGTGTGTGTGAGTGCATGAGTGTAATATATATATTAAATGCATATGATACGGTGTTGTCATAAACGGATAGTTAAGAGTTAATAGAACAAAAGTGCTTCATATCTTTTGCCTGGAAAGGGTTAACAAGAACAGTGAGCCTGGCTGTCACCTGACCAGAGGACCAGTCAGAGGACAGGATACTTTCAAATCTTGAGGGAGGGAAGTTTTTTGTGTGTGTTGTTAGCGTTTGGTTGTTGTTCACTCTGGAGGCTCAGAGGGATCAGACGTGTAACCAGGTTTCTCTCCAATCTCTCTGATACAGGCTCTTATAAGTTCAGAATAGTGAGTACTAGGTAGATAAAGCAAGTTAGGCTTATGGTTGTTTTCTTTATTTGCAAATGTGTATTTGGTTGGAAGGAATTCAAATGTGTATTTGGCTGAAAGGAGTTCAGATTGGAATTTTGCTGAAAAGATTTTAATTTGTACTTGTATACTTAGGCTGGGAGGGTGTTCCCAGTGTCTATAGCTGAAAGACCCTGTACCTGTTCCATTTTTTTAAATTTACAAAGATAATTTTTACTGTTTTTTCTTTCTTTAATTAAAAGCTTTTCTTGTTTAAGAACCTGATTGTTTTTTATTCTGGTGAGACCCCAGGGGACTGGGTCTGGATCCACCGGGGAACTGGTGGGGAGAAAGGAGGGAAGGGGGGGAGAGAGATTGATTTCTCTCTGTGTTAGGATTACTTTCTCTCTCAGGGAGAGTCTGGGAGGGGGAAAGGTGAATTTCTCTCTCTGTTTAAAGATTCAAGAAGTTTGAATCACAGTGATCTTCCAGGGTACCCAAGGAGGGGAAGCCTGGGAGAGGCAATGGTGAGGAAAAGGGTTTACTTTCCTTGTGTTAAGATCCAGAGGTTCTGGGTCTTGGGGGTCCCCGGGCCAGGTTTTGGGGGGACCAGAGTGTACCAGGCACTGGAATTCCTGGTTGGTGGCAGCGCTACAGGTCCTAAGCTGGTAATCAAGCTTAGAGGAATTCATGCTGGTACCCCCTCTCTTGGACGCTAAGGTTCAGAGTGGGGAATTATATCATGACAAGTGTTAATTACATGTATTACTCATAAATGTGGCATTTTGCTTTATTCCCCCTGAAAAGATCCTGTGCAGTATGTTAAGTACAACATGTGTGCTGTAGGGTATAATGGTACCACGACCTAGTGCTGTGTATTTTATGAGAAAGGGCTGACTTGACTTAAGTGCTTAACTCCAGGAAAGAGGTCACAACTGTGTATCCTGAGTTGATAAAAGTGCACAACTGCCACTGAGGTGTAAGGCTTAGGCCACAACCTTGTCCTTGGAATTCCCTACAGTCTGGCTGAGGTGCCTTCTTGCTCAACCTACTGGCTTTTCTGAATTCCAATCTAAGGGTACATGTGGTGCCCAGCTCCCATGTACCCATACTAACTCAGCCTAACCTGGCACCTAAAAGTAGCTAGTGGTGCTGCAGCACCGGCAATAGCTTGGGTTCGCCACCCAAGTAGGTAGCATGAGCATTGTACTCCTGGAAACTAGGCTGAGCTGGTGCCTGTGCAGTGCAAGCTTGAGCACAGCTAGGGCAAGTATGTCTGTGCAAGCAGGGAACCACACCTCCAAGCTCAAATATAGATGTATCCTTGGGTCAATGACTCTCCCCCTGCATTGAATAGGGAGCCTGGGTGACTAAATTTGGACTGTGGATTCAGTTTTGCAATAACGTGAAAAACTCCAACATTCACATAATTTTAAGGAAGATAAATGCAGTTTTTTCAGCTTTTGTAAGTGTGCTTTTTTGTAAGTGTGCTTATTTGTGTATGCCACAGGTCTAGAATTTGATCCATTCCCTACATATAGTATCCCCTCAATATCTGGGATTTGTCTCTCTGTGTGGATTTTGATAATGATTCAGCCCTGTCACAGCACTCGTCTAATTTCCAGTTTATTACATACAGTGGAAGATAGGAATAGACAATGTATTCACACAATGCCAAATGCATGTATCATGTTGATATTCAAATTAGCTGCAGGCTTTCATCTTTGTCTCCATTTTTTTTACAAATCCTAAGATTCCTTCCCTCTTTACTTCAGATGATGTTGTTAATCAAAAACATGAAAAGTCCAAATAATAGACTTTTTAAGAAGAGTGGTAAATTAATCATATAAATCTTAATTATTTTTCCCTTTTAAAATTAAAGACACTATGAGTTTCAACTTTAACCAGAGAAGTCAATGTTTTCAGTACAACTGTGCTAAATGACAGGATCATTTTTTGGTTGCATGGCCTAAAACATTGAGAAGAAGGATCACCCAACAGCTAATAGTGATGGGCAGAACTCAAAAAAGCCTCCATGCATATCCCAAACTTTCTGATGTGGTGATTAGGCTAAAAATCTCTCAAGATTAATGTTTCTAATGAGACTTCCTGGAGTTCCTGATTTGAGCCAGAGGGAAATACTGCTGCCTTCTGCTTCAGCGAGTAAGAAGTGTGTAATTCAGAATGTGCAGATATGCACAATTCCCCTTAAAGTTTCTTCTTCCAGATATCATAAAAAGCTCTAGTTTGATCTGAATTTGAACTTATTTGCCCATCTCTTGTTACTATTTGATGACTGTATATTTTAAATCATTGTGATCAATGATAAAAAAGGTATTGAACTGATACATATAATCAATTTAAGCTAAAATACTGACAAAGGACATAATATGTGAACATTACAAATAACTGGTCAATGGATTTTGATCCTCAGATCAGAGTTAAAATTATCTGCTTGATTCTTCTTTTTATTCATCCTGAAGTACCTGTTAGGGAGAGAACAAACACTAGAAATATCAGTTTAATACATGTCAATTTTTTTAAACAAATATTACATATAAATCCACTATGGACTTCACAGGAACAGAATATTGATTTCAACAGGATGGCATGAAACTCATACTCCATGGTTTTAACCTTTTTTGGAAAGTAAATGGGAACAAACTCCATCAAACATAATTGCAGTTACCCTTGAACTGCGATGGTTCAGTTACCTTTCATATTAAAAACGATTACTTATTTTGAAGTGGAACTTGAAAGTAGCACAGAAAACCATACATTGATTTACTACATACTGTTTTTTATAAATATCCATAGTGTAGTTATTAGCAATTGAAAGTGATGGAATTTTTGGAACAGGGATCTTGAACCTGTTTCGTTTCATGACTTCTTATCAGCTACTTCCAGCCAGCCTTTTTCATATGTATGCATGAATTATTTGCTTCTGTTCCCCTAATGCTATAAAAGAGGTGTCATTTCTCACACTAGTTTACAAAAGGTGATGTGGGAATTACAACAATGATATAGTCATCCTAATATTGGAAGATCGGCAATTATGAGTATTCTTTATCAGAAGACCGGAGAACTAGAATGATGTAAGACAAAATAGATTTTTCCATCAATACAGATGATAGTATTGTTGTACTGGAGATAGAGTCGCTTGCAGTAAGCAGGTCTGATCGATGGGCAGTCACAGACCTCAGTGAAACTGATGGGCATGATACTTATCTTTCATTCAGGCTAAATGAGGAAGCAGTTACATGCCCCTTTGTCTAGTGATAGCTGACACAATGGAAACCACTGCCCATGGACTAGACCTTATGCAAGGCATGGGCAAAGGCTAGAGCAATTCTGGTTGAGTGGTTTCTCTAGGGATTGACAATGGGAGGGCTGGGGATTAAGTGAGGGAGGGATGGAGAGTGTGTGCATGCACGTGTGAATGTGTGAGCATGCCAGAAAGCTATGGACAGATAGAAATAGACGTATTGGTAGCATGGCACTGACAGAAAAGATCTTTTTGGTCAGACTGGTGAATGTAAAGGTAGGCTTGGAATTGTGAGCAGGGAAACTGCCTCCTGTTGCCTGAGCCAACTGTTCAGAGAAACAGGACTTTGTGTCCATTCTCTGTAAATAACAAGGGCTGTGTCATGGAAACACTTGATACTACACCAGTTTTTTCTTCCCAACTTAAAAAGTGGTGGAAGACCCTGAATATTGGCTAAAGGCTTAGGCTAAAAAGCATAAAGTCAAAGATGGCCAAAAGGAATTAAAACAGCAGCTAAAACAGGACCTGGAGACTTTGCAAAAGGTATTGAAGCGACAGGGGAAGGTTTACCAGAAAGGACTGAGAGATGACATGCAGTCTAAGGCCATGTCTACACTAGTAGTTATGTTGGTAAAATTTTGTTGCCCCAAGGTGTGAAAAAATACCCCCTGAGCAATGTAATTTTTGCCATCATAAGCACACACATGCACAGAGCGATGTCAATGAGAGATCTCACTGAGCTGGTTTGATTATGTCGACAGGAGAGCTCTCTCTCATCGGCATAACGAGGCGAGGCAAGCACTGTGACAGCGCACAGCGGTACTGGTACAACTGTGCTGCTGTCAGCTTGTAAGTATAGATCTGGCCTAAATCTTTCTTCAGACAGCAGCTACTAAGTACCTGGGCAGACTGAGAAGCCCAGTTGCAACACTCTCACTCTGGAATAGCAAGGCAGATAAATGAGGTGACAAGCAAACTGACTCCCATGGGTCAGAAGGTTTCCCATGAAGAGGAGACTAGGTAGTTTTGCCTAACATGCAACCTGTGAACAGTGCTTGCTGAAGCAAGGATTTAGGAGCTAAAAATCAGTGTCAGAGAGTTATCAAAGGACTGCAGACCACAATGGAGGTCAGCTTCCTAGATGAGGAACTGGGCCAGCCAGAGAAGCTGGGTAAGACAAGATACTTGCAAAATGTTTCTATCCTGTTGGTAACTCACAGAAGCCCAAATGTCAGAGGGTGATTGTCTCAACTCAAGTAGTAGTGTGGTCACTTTGCTTGCGAGCTGCATCTCTTTACTCCCATTTGTCTTTTCTATTTAGATTGCAAGAAGTCTGGGTCGGGATCCATGCTTTCCCATGAGTTTATATGGTACCCATCACAATAGTGCCACTCTGCCATGCATTTTTGTATTTTTTAAACCCTAGAATTCCTCAGTAAACATTAAGAAATCTTCAGTCAGAAGATTCACCAGTACTGTAGTGTAAATAGAGATTACTTACCTTTTTCCTTACATTTAGGATATGCTAATTTTCCCTCCATACACAATACTCTAAGTGCAGAAGATGTTGGATCCCTCTCATATCCCCTTTTACAGTTAAATTCAAGAAAATCTCCACTTTCTGAATACAATTTACTGGTCTCCCTCCATTTCAGCTCAATATTATTTTTCTCCATCTCTTCTAGGGATGCTGTACATGGCTCTGGAAAAAGAAAAATGTAATGTCATTATGTACATGTGGATCTATTTTTGGAAATTTCATTCATTAACTATATTGACACTGACCTTGTCCCGAAATGCTTTACATAGTTAAATAAAACAGGGAAATATTTTCTGACAAGATTTGAAAAGTAAAGGAGAGATTGTACAGTTGAGAGAACATAAAGGAACTCTAGAGAAGGAGGCTTTCACAGCAACCGGTGTGATATTGTGGGAAGGGACAGAGAGGAGACTGGGGTAGATGAACAGAGAGGATTTGACTCCATTTTACTATGCGGCCCCTTTGTGCCACTCAGCTGATGCAAATGGGCCAGAACCTAATCATACCTGGCCAACAGAATACTCTCCATGTGGAAGGATGCTCTTTGCTCGTATAAAGCTAGCAAATTGGGCTCCCCATTGTCATCCCCCAGCCCTTTTGTATAGGTGGCATGACGGAAGAGAAAGGGGACATGTCAGGTTATTCCTGAGATGTGAAGTCAGGTGGAGGACAAACCAGCCCACAAGATAAGTTCATAATAATTTAAGAACCACACAGCTTTGGAATACTGCACCACAATGTACTCCAGCCATTCCCTCCTCTCACTCTGAGCATACGGAGGTTAGAAAGACACTGATGTAGAGCAGACTACATTAGTTTTTGCCATTAAAGCTCCCCCTAGGCAAAAGCAGAATCTGCCACTGCTCATGACAGCATCTGTCTACTCCTAGCACTAAAGAGCAATGACCAATATTCCTCATGCCATTCCATAAGTTACTGAAATGTAGTTCATAGCATCAACTCTAACTGAAAGCTTTTCAACTAAAAATATCTTTGAATACATCTTTTCACTTACAGTAAACATTGGTTTTATTGTAGTGGGTTTTTACAGGTTTTAACTGAGATTATTTTGGGGGTACATTCTAAATATTTATAATTGCATGGTTGTTTGCCATTTCCTGATATTTAAAAAAAAAAAAAAAAAAAAAAAAAGAGAGAGTCTTCCCCTAACATATTCCTGTCTAAATCAAGAGTAACTCCATTCAGACTGATGGAATTAATGTGGTTTATACCAGTACAAGTGACATCAGAATTGGGCTCATAATATGAAAAATACATACTCACCACAGTTCTTTTTTATATAATATATTTTTGTACCTACCTAAGCAAACTGGTGGGTCTGTCCATTGGCCAGACTCGCAGCGAACAAATTGAGATCCCTTCATTACATGTAAACTTTTGCATCTGTATTGCACAACTGAACCTGAGTCATATACTTGCTGTACAAAGTCAATGGTGTCTCCATTATCAGTAATAGGTGGGGGCCCACACTTTCCAGCAGCCTCTAAAAGTAAGTATAGAAATAGAGAATATTTGCATCAGTGATTATTTACAGTAAACATTGTAAGATCACAAACATTACACAATAGCACTATCAATATACTCTGACAGAGCAGGAAAAATCCCAAGGGAAAAGCCAAAAAGAATCAGCCTGATATTGGAATTGAACACGAAGGACTAAAAGTTTTATCTTTATAGTTGAAGCAGCATGATATTTGTTTATTAACAACCAACACTACGGAACTGATGGCAAAATAGGTAACTAGCTACTCTAGCTTTGTCAAGACCACATTTCAGATTGCTTTTCAAGCAGAGAATTAGGTTAGTTTGAGATCTTTTAGCTCAATCATCTCTGCCCTACTAATCCCACCATTCTGCCTTAACCACTTTCCTCCTCAGGCTCATGTGGACTAATCAACCTGCTTTTTGTCACTGAGAAGTACATCCATGTATAGTACCTATTCTCTCCATGACCATATTACCATGTACGGCGTTTGATGCACCCAGCACTTGTCTCAGACTATTGTGAATTATGACATTACCGTGGCATCTGAATATTGAGAGAAGAGCAAGACTGAGGATACAACAATGAGAACAGGACACTGACTAAATAGAAGCTGGGATAATACAGGCAAAAGGAGTGGAATATGAAACTCAGAGTGACACTAGAGAGATAAATGGGCGTGAATAGTAAAAAAATGAGGGGAGAAAGAAAAGAATGTATCTGAGGACAGAGTCTCTTGATGTCCCTATAACTGATGAACTCATAAACGTAGCTATGCTTTGCCCTTTGGAAAGGTCCCTCAGTGAGATGGATTTTAAAAGTAATTAATAGAGAAGCCAAACTCAGAAATTGAAATTTACTTTCAAATGCCAGCTCCCATTTCCTCTCTCTGCTTATGGCTACACTAGGGAGTTGCAGCGCCAGTGAGGCGGTTACAGGGCTGCAGCTTAGGATGTGGCCACACTTGCAAAGCATGGCCAGCGCTGGAACTCCCTGGTTGCAGCGCTGGCTGTACACCCGGTCGAGCCTCGGGTGTAGCGATTCCAGCGCTGGTGATCCAGCACTGGTCAGCAAGTGTGGACACCCACCAGCGCTTTTATTGACCTCCGGGGTATAAAGAGGTATCCCAGCATACCTTTTAAGCCTCTCTGGTAATTCTGCACACTCCATTGCCCTGGGCTCAGCTGACCCCACCTTTAAATGCCCCGGGAATTTTAAAAATCCCCTTTCTGTTTGCTCAGCCAGGTGTGGAGTGCAATCAATCAATCAATCAATCAATCAGTGACCATGCCTCCATGCCCCAGACGAGCCCCAGCATGGAACAGTTCCGAGCTGCAGGACCTCATCAGTGTTTGGGGTGAGGCAGCTGTGCAAGCACAGCTGCGCTCCAGAAGGAGAAATTATGATACCTATGGGCAGATATCGCAGTCCTTGCTGAGAAGGGGCCATGAACGGGACGCGTTGCAGTGCAGGGTAAAAATTAAGGAGCTATGCAGTGCTTACTGCAAAGCCCATGAGGGAAATCGCCGCTCAGGAGCTGCCCCCACGACCTGCTGTTTTTACAAGGAGCTGGATGCCATACTTGGGTTTGACCCCACTGCCAATCCTAGGAGCACAATGGAGAGTTCAGAGCAGGGAGAAGTGGGGGAGGGTGTAGAGGATGGCGACAGTGAGGCTACTGTGGTGGAGGGAAACACCCCGGAGTCCCAGGAGGCATGCAGCCAGGAGCTCTTCTCAAGCCAGGAGGAGGCTAACCAGTCGCAGCAGCTGGAAGTTGCTGGTGGGGAAGAAGCAGAGGACCGTGCTCGGGGTAAGCATATTTTTATGTTTTGGGAGAGGACGGTTTGGGTTATGGCTGCCTGCATGCATGCCTAAACGTGGAATAGCCCATTGATTTGCTCTATCACGTCTCTGTAATCTGCCTCGGTAATCTCTTGAAAAGTTGCAGCCAGAGCATGGGCAACGTGCTTTCGCAAGTTTATAGGGAGAGCCACCGTGGTCCTTGTCCCGGTCAGGCTAACTCGTCCGATCCACTGAGCAGCGAGGGGTGAGGGGACCATGGCTGCACACAGGCAAGCTGCATAGGGGCCAGGGCGGAATCCACATTGCTGTAGAAGACCCTCCCTCTCTTCCCAGGTAACACGCAGCAGTGATATATCTGGCAGTAGGAAACCCTGTTGAGAATTTAGGGATACTTGAGTGCAGGGCGCCAGGTTCGCGGTCCCCCCCCTGCCAGCAGGTAGCCAGCCCCACGGTGCGCTCCAGGCTCCCCCCCCCTCTTCCAGCAGGCAGCCAGCCCCATGGTGCGTTCTGGTCTTCCCACCCCCTTCCAGCAGGTAGCCAGCCCCGCGGTGCATTCCAGTCTCCCCACCCCCTTCCAGCAGGTAGCCAGCCCCGCGGTGCATTCCAGTCTCCCCCCCCCCCCCTCCAAGCAGGCAGCCAGCCCCACAGTGCGTTCCGGTCTCGCCCCCCCCCCTTCCAGCAGGTAGCCAGCCCCGCGGTGAGTTCTGGTCTCGCCCACCCCCCTTCCAGTAGGCAGCCAGCCCCGCGGTGCATTCCCCCCCCCCACCAGCAGGCTGGCAGTTCCGCGGACCGCCCCCCCCCCCCCCGCCAGCAGCTCGCCAGCTTCATGTTCCCTACTGTCCCCTGTGCAGGCCACCAGCTACCTCCTGTACCCAGTGCAGATAAACTCCAGTGAGCCATCAGTCAGTTCCCCCTCCCAGGTGAAGTCGGGGCACAAACACTCACCCCATTGCTCGCCATGCCTTCGCTTCCCTGGCCTCTCTGTGTTATGTTAGGTATGTGGGAATGATGCTACAAAAAGTCTACAAACTCCTTCACTGTGTGATAATAAACAATGTAGCCTCTGTGTATTACATGTTTCTATCTATGTTTTTTTTAGTGACCTTGACTAATGCAGCCGGATCACCGTCCTCACGTCGGTTGCAGAACTTGAGAAAAAATCCACGAAAATCAAAAGAGGAGTTGATCAAAGCAGTTATGAATCACTACAACAGAGAAAGTAGGAAGACGCAGGAATGGAGAGAGAAAATGTATGAGTGGAGGCAAATACAAAGCAGGAAAAAGGAATTGGCTACCAAAAAAACCTCAAAGCACATGATAAGCCTCCTGGCTCGCCAAACTGAGTCTTTCGAGTTTCTCGTAGCCATGCAGGCAGATCTGTACCGTGGTAACCCACACCCCTCCAAAAGCTCTCTTTCTTGTTCCCCAGTATTTGCACAAAACACCTTTCTCCAGAAGCCAGTTTCTTATTACCCCCAGCTGCCCTCAACACCTGTACGATCACCTACCAGCCCTGATAACTATAATTCTTACCCTGTGCACTCCACCCCCATTACTCTGCAGCATTGTAATCCTGAAGTGCAGCAGACATTGAACAGTAATCCAAACAGGACATATTCAAACCTCTGAATGTACAGTCCACCACCCTAACCCCCCTGGCCTTTTATGTACTGTACTTTGAATAAAGGATTTTATGGATTTTATAATACTTTTTATTATTGCAGGAAGTGGTAAATACTGTACCCCAAGGTAGAAAGGAGCACAGCAAAGGCACCAAACATTACTGTTGGCTCTCAGTATCAAATTGCTCCCTTAAGGCATCCCTAATCCTTGAAGCCCTTTCCTGGGCCTCTCTAGTAGCCCTGCTCTCTGGCTGTGCAAATTCATCCTCTAGGCGTCGAACCTCGGAGGTCCATTCCTCACTGAATCTTTCACCCTTCCCTTCACAAATATTATGGAGGGTACAGCACGCGGATATAACAGCGGAGATGTTGCTTTCCCCCAAATCTAGCTTCCCATAAAGACACCTCCAGCGGGCTTTCAAACAGCCAAAAGCACACTCCACAGTCATTCTGCACCGGCTCAGCCTGTAGTTGAACCGTTCCTTGCTCCTGTCAAGCTTCCCTGTATATGGTTTCATGAGCCAAGGCATTAAGGGGTAAGCGGGGTCTCCAAGGATCACAGTGGGCATTTCGACGTCCCCTACTGTGATCTTGCGGTCTGGGAAAAAAGTCCCGGCCCTCAGCTTCCTGAACAGGGCACTGTTCCGAAAGATGCGTGTATCATGCACCTTTCCAGGTCATCCTGAGTAAATGTCAGTGAAACGCCCACAGTGATCCACAAGCACTTGCAGAACCACGGAGAAATACCCCTTGCGATTAACGTACTCTGATGCCAGGTGGGGTGGTGACAGAATAGGAATATGCATCCCATCTATTGCCCCTCCACAGTTAGGGAAACCCATTTGTGCAAAGCCATCCACAATGTCCTGCACGTTCCCCAGAGTCATAGTTCTTCTTAGCAGGGTGCGATTAATGGCTGTGCAAACTTGCATCAGCACCATTCCAATGGTGGACTTTCCCACTCCAAACTGGTTTGCCACCGATCGGTAGCTGTCTGGAGTTGCCAGCTTCCAGATTGCAATAGCCACTCGCTTCTCCACTGGCAGGGCAGCTCTCAATCTCATGTCCCTGCGCTGCAGGGTAGGGGCTAGCTCAGCACACAGTCCCATGAAAGTGGCTTTTCTCATCCGAAAGTTCTGCAGCCACTGCTCGTCATCCCAGGCTTGCAGGACGATGTGATCCCACCACTCAGTGCTGGTTTCCCGAGCCCAAAGGCGCCGTTCCACGGTGCGGAGCACATCTGTTACTGCCACAAGCAATTGAGTGTCTTGAGCATCAGGCGTTTCAATATCATCGTCTGACTCCTCACTGTCACTTTGCAGCTGAAGGAATAGCTCCACTGCGATGCGTGATGTGCTAGCAACATTCATCAGCAAGGTCCTCAGCAGCTCAGTCTCCATTTGTAACAGAAATCTCAGAAATCGCGCTGCAGACTCACAATGCCGCCAAACTGCTCGGAATGTGTAGCAAAGCACCACAGGGCATTGGAACAGGAAGCGGAAAGACAATCACACTTCCTTCCCCTTCCCACAAGCCACAGCGCCAAAATGGGACGGGGTGCTCTGTGGGATAGCTGCCCACAATGCACCACTCCCAACAGCGCTGCAAGTGCTGCAAATGTGGCCACACTGCAGCGCTGGTAGCTGTCAGTGTGGCCACACTGCAGCGCTGGCCCTACACAGCTGTACGAACACAGCTGTAACTACCAGCGCTGAAAAACTGTAAGTGTAGCCATGGCCTCATAGAAAGGGATGTGGGATTAGGGCAAACAAGGTAAAATTTTGAAAACAATAAGGTTACAAATTAACATGAGTAGTAAAAAAGCTTTACTTGTACTGATCATATAATTTGAGAGATTTGCCTGAGACCTTTTTGCTTGATGACCCGCTTCTTTTGCCTTATGTCTCATCCCTAGATCTCATTTTTAGAAATGTGAATTTCTGGCACTGGTGGCCATTTTGAAAAAAAGTTTTGCCCTTCTATTTAATATATTCTTATTACATACATTAGAATGAAAGAAATATGTTTCTTGCCCTTTCCTCCTTTTAGCAAGAAAACATTTTATATATTTAGTGCAATTATAAATAAAGTCTAGTAAACAAGTGTACAAAGTTTTAACAGAAAAATAAAGAGAGGCTAATATGCATCTTTAGAGAAAAATGACAGTTAGTACATTAATAGTTTACAGAAATCTTAGTAATGGCTGAATAAAGAAGTGTTAAGATATAGGTGAATGTGCATTTTCCTCATTTTTAGAGGAAAATATTCTAATAGTACATTTCTATAGGAGAATATAGAGAGGATTATTTTTAGGGGGAAAAATATGCAGTTAGTACAATTCTAAATAAAGTTGATTAAACAATTTCACAAAGAATTATTGATGAATGATTAAATTATTTAATGACTATTTAGAAATGCACTAGCTGCATGAAAAGCATATATTCTACTAAAAGTACAGCATTCTGTGTATTAATACTTCTCCTTTATGCCTCTATCATTAAGGCTTTGTATAATTATTAATGACTATTTAAAAATACAGTAAATGCATAAGAATATTTTCAGCTAAAACTCTGATTTTATATATATAACATTTCTCCTTTATTCCTCTGATCTTAAGGCTTTATTTAGAAATGTACTAGCTGCATAAAAACAATATTTTTTCTAAAATGAAATAATTATGTCTGTCAATTAATCAGTTAACTCGTACAACCAGGACTGGCTCCAGGCACCAGCTGAGCAAGCTCGTGCTTGGGGTGGCAGATTTGCTTCACTGCTCCGGCCACCCTCTGGGGCGTTGTCACATAGGAGAGAAGCGCCCTGCTGGGAGCGGGCTGCGCCCTCCGTCTGCCCCAGCTGCTGCCAGATCTGTAGCAAACCTGGCAGAGCAGCCCCGCATCCTTCCCTACCTGCCGACCAGAGTGGTGCGGAGCCCTCCTGGCAGGCAGCGCGGCGGAAGTCCTAGCTGCCCTCCTGCTTTCCCCTGCTACCTCCCCCTCCCCTCTGCTGCCCAGGGCACATCTGCAGTGCCGGGAGTCCCCCTGCACCCACTCTGCCAGTCTGGCCACCCCGCGGGTTTGCTTTTTTAACTTGAGGTGGCAAAAAAGCTAGAGCCGACCCTGCGCACAACTAACTCAAAACAGATTAATTCAAAATTAATCCTGATTAATCACAGCTTCAATTGCCCTGTTAAGCAATAATTGAATACTAATTTAAATTAATTATAAATATTTTGGATGTTTTTTCTACATTTTCAAATATATTGATTTCAATTACAACACAGAATACAAAGTGTACAGTTCTCACTTAACATTATTTTTATTACAAATATTTGCACCGGAAAAAAGAAACAAAAGAAATAATATTTTTCAATTCACCTCAGACGAGTACTGCAGTGCAATTTCTTTATCATGAAAGTGCAATTTACATATGTAGTTTTTTTGTTACATAACTGCACTCTAAAACAAAACAATGTAAAACTTTAGTGCCTACAAGTCCACTCAGTCCTACTTCTTATTCAAACAATCACTAAGACAAACAAGTTTGTTTACATTTATGAGCGATAATGCTGCCAGCTTCTTATTTATAATGCCACATGAAAGTGAGAAAAGGCATTCAGATCGGACTGTTGTAACTGGCATTGCAAGTTATTTATGTGCCAGAAATGCTAAACATTCATATGCCCCTTCATGCTTCAACCACCAATGTAGAGGACTGCTATTAAAACTGCGATTAATTGTGATATATTTATTTTGTAATTAATCATGATTAATTTTATAATTGTTTGACAGCCCTAGAAATAATCCATATTAACATATATGTATTTCTCATTTTGTTCTGCCATTACTACATTACATTGCCCTGGGGCCGAAGCAGAAAATGTTACAGAGGTTTCTGAAAGTCATGGATTCCATGACCTCCGTGACCTCCGTGACAATCTTAGTCTTAGTCATGGTACCAATCAATGTAAACACTAGTTGCAGATTACTATCTAGTTAGTTTTTAGAATCACATTTTTGGCTTTCAGAAAAAAGTGCTGTTACTCTGCAGATTTCTTTTTAATATATATATTCATATTCACCCAGACACCAATCCTGGTATGTCAAAAACCAAAAAATAGGAACCAGTAGAGTGACATCACTTTTTTCTGGAAGCTTAACAATATGTGGCATTATCCTGGTCCTATTGAAGTCAAATAAAGTTTCTTCCACTGACTTCAATGGAGTGAGCATTTCACTAATTGTCTCTTGTGTACTGTCCAGCTCATCTGGAAGTGGTAGTGATACTGTGGCCCTAAAAAGAGTACCATCATGCAACCTTATTCACATTACACTGAGGATCAAATCCTGAAGTCCTAACATCAGACTAGTGAAACGCCAACAGACCCGAGTCATCAGGGGGCAAGATCAAACCTGAGACCTCTGTACCTAAATGCACGAGCCTCTACGGCATGACCTAAAAGCCATATGGCCCTTAGCTAACACTGTAGCAGATTCATTAATCTCTAAGTCACCTCCGTGCTAACTACTCAACATGAGTGGTGGTGGCAAAATTTGGCCCTCAACCTTTACTCAGAAGTTACTCAGGCCAAACTCCCATTGAAATCCACTGAGGGTTTACTGGAATAAGGAGCTTAGGGTCTGGTCCAATGTGAGAATTTTCTCATTAATGCTCCACATGACCATTGCCAAGAACATCACAGACTAGAAATAGATTTGCTTTCTGGCTTTCAAGTGAGCATAAAGTTGTACATTAAAAGAAGAGACACAGAGAAGCAAACTCTTCTGAATGAGAGTGAAGTTTTTGATTCTAACATTATCATCACTAGTGGGCTATTTTAGAAATAGAAAAGTAAAATACCTCTGCATTCTGGTGGTTGGGACCACTTCCCTTGTTTACATGTTACCGTCGGAGACCCAATAAGGCTCAGACCTCGTGTACATCGATAACGCACTCTATCACCGGGAAAATACCTTTGCTGCTTACCACCTATGCTCCTACCATGAGAAATCTCTGGTGCAGGTCCACATCTCATATCTGAAAAGAAATATGAAAACACAATCACTGACACATTCCCATGAAGGACATCAGGTTAGCACTTACGGTACTGCATTAGTTGTGTACAAATTCTATTCAGATCCTCTAGGAATTAACCAGTCCTGTTTAACAGAAACTTTAAATTGTAGGGAGGTGACAAAAAGGCTATCCAATAGTGAATTGTTTTGGGTTAAGATTTGTGGATGCGTTAAGATGCAAGTCAAACAAAATCATCAAGTTTCCGGAAAACACTTCATGCTTGACAAATCAATCTTTATTCTGTTGGAAACTTTCTGACAAGCTCTCTACACATCATATTGTGCTCTTCCTTCCTAACCCACTCAGAGTTTATGCTCTGGGGCTTAGGTGACTATGCCAACTAGACTCTGGCAAATTCTTCCCCAGAAATAACAAGGGCAAAGCCGTGTAAGCTTCTGCAATAACTTCTTCTGTTTCCCTTCCATGCAAAGGTGGTAGGGCCTTCAGGACTCCAAAGCTGTAGCTCTCAGGTGACTAGCCAGAGGAAAGGAGTGTCTTTGCAGGAACCACTTGTCTTTCCAGTTTTCATTCTGGCCCCGACCGCACAGCTCCAACATGTGTCCAACTAATGGTTCTCAAATCCATGAGAAGACTTCACAGAGTGCTAGTGGCCAGTGTCAGCTCTGCTTAAAAGATCATTGTAAAAAGAGAAAAGGGAGCTGGGTTTCTCCCTTGGAGCATCAAATCCTCCTCCTCTTTTGACTGTTCTGTGTCAGTAGCACTGCTGGTTACTATAATGAGATACTGTTTATATATTTACAGCCTAATGATCAGTGAATGACCTATCTGCTTGACAGACCACCTTCTTTCCCAAGAGACATTGGCACTGGAACCAGTTAAAGCCCTGGAGCTGCAGCTGCACTGAGTGCAAGGGCTTCACAAAATTGGCAGCTCTCCAAAAGCTAGGCAGTCCAATCTGGGCAGAGCCAGGTTCGTGGAAAGGTGTATAAGCATATGCTGCACCTTCTTTGAAAGGACAAGCAGCTGAGGGTACAGCACAACTCTATTTGCATAGGTGAGAAGAGTCTTTCCTTTGGAGCTGCAGCCTTTAGCTGTTTAGTTCCTGTTTCAATATGGGTTGCAATAATGGGAAGGAGGTACAGACAGCAATTGCAGCAACTGGATGGGGGGAATATTACCATTTAGTAAAATGCACCATATCATCTGGCCAGCTGGCAGAAAACAATTAATGGGAAGCAGCGCTCAAATTGGGCTTGTCAGCACTTTTTGAGTGGGATGAGGGGTGGTTATTTTATATGCTTCATACTCTGAGCTTTCATGTGGAAAACTAAAGTAAAGATCATGAGGAAAACCATAAAAATAACTGAATGAGTGTAACTGATGCCAAGATGCCTGCCTGGTTCTGCGCTTAGCTTGAAACAATATTTCTAAGTGGGGTAAATACCTTGTGAATCTAAATGGGGTTGGCTCAGATGCTTAACTAGTGATTAAAGCAGGTGATTTCACTGGTCATCAAAGCAGGTAAAATAACCGAAAGAGTATCACAGAACTGTACAGTCGACAGAGAATGGATGGTATTTGGGAGATAGCCACCACTTTTTACCCCCTCAACCTCCAATTGTGGGGTCATAAGGATTCTTCCCTGCCTCTTGCTGCAGACTCATGCAGACTCAAAAAATCAATTATGCTCATTTGAATGTTTTCAAGACCATGCAGACTAGAACCAATATGTTTCAATGAAGGTTGAGATTCTGAGGGCAACATAGGACCCTGAGAGCCAGAGAGTAGGTTCCTATTTGTGCCTGTGCTTTAACCCAGCCCTGCCCAAAGGTGTATGAAAACCACATTATCAGGCAATCATGTTTTGAGCATCTGCAGAATCTCCTGAGAGTAACATCTCACCTTGGTATACCAAGAGAATAGAGATTAAGAGAATACCACCAACTCTCCAACCCCCAGCTTGACCTATGGTGAAAGGGTGGGACTGGCTCCTGCATAAAACTCCCAGAAGGGGATAAAAATGTAAAATACAAAGAGCAACATTTATCTGAATCAGCTCACTACAGCTACTAATAGTTTGGTTCAGCTAGTAAAATGGCTGCCAACATACAGTAACTCCCCACTTAATGTTGTAAATATGTTCCTGAAAAATGCAACTTTAAGTGAAACAATGTTAAACAAATCCAATTGTCCCATAAAATTTAATGTAAAAGCGGGGGGGGGGGGGGGGTTAGGTTCCAAGGAAATTGGGGGGGGGGCAGACAAAAGGCATTATACTGTATACTGTACAGTACTGTACTGTGGTTGAGAAGTGCCCCTGGCTTATCCCACACAGGCACAGCCCGCTGCAGGCAAGGATGCTAGGAAGTGGCAAGGGTATCACTTCCAAGGGATATGAGACTCTCCCTGGCACCAGACACAGTGAGAGTATCTGTCCATTACAAGAATCAATTCCTTGAAGGAGATGCACCTCTTGAAGCTGGAAGAGCCAGGTATGCCTCTACGGAGAGCTATTATCCTCTAACAGTGAGGGATGCAAAACAAATTGTCTTCTTTCTTTTCCTCTTTTTTTTTAAAGTGTCTTCTAAAAGCTCCCTGGGAGGGGAGAATCACCCCAAACATGGCAGGAAACATTCTTTTTTTTCTTTTCTTTTTTTAATCCCAATGGGGTAAAAAGGAAACACTAACTATTAAGGAGAACAAACGAAACAAAAGCAACTACTACTTATGCTAATGACGCAGATAAGGAAGGGACAACTGTTTGTTCCATTCAAGGAGAAAGGAGGTTGAGAAGGAACTGAGGAAGCTTCACTCCTGCACTGCTAGATAGCCATGAGACAGACCACGAGGGAGATTGAGCCTATGTGTGGGCTCAACAGACACTGTTACCAACAATCTCCCATTACAGGGGCAGGGGCACAGATGTACCTACAGTGGAGCATCTATAGGGACACTATTCAAAGAACCGCCACCAATTTGTGTGGATTATCCTGAACCAACTCAGTTGTATTCCTAGAGAGGTGGTTACCCTTTTCATAAATTCCTGGTACATTATATAATTGTCTAGGTCAGGGGAAGATTATTCAAAAACAGGAGCCTCATCTGTAAATAATGAAGAAGTGTTGAGTGAAAGGAATAGTGTCAATCTGCTCTACTGTCTGCTGAACATCTATAACAGGAGGGTCAGAAACTGAAGAGATAATTTCCTTCAGTTGATGGGTACCAGTGCTGGTACACAGAATGGTAACAGTTAGAGAATGGCACTTCGATTGAGCCCTAGCAGAATGCTGACTATGAGAAGATGACCTGGAGTCTGGAGAAACCCCTCAGATTCCAGAAAGTCCACTGCTGTACTTCATGCAGTACCATGCTCAACTCCAAAGGAAGCTATGTCTCAGTCTGCTCCCGTAAAAGTTATGGTGCCAGGGCCTTGACCTACACAATGAGGAATAAGGAGATGCTTAAGATCTCCTGTAATGAGATCTCAATAAAGAAGAGCCAGAATTGGAATGCCAAGCTGGGAAGGTACTGTGTGGAGCAGATGGGTTGTGGGACCTGAACCAACATAAGATGGAGAATACCAGAGGAAGCATCTGGGGCTTTCCTAATGAACAGATCTGCTGGACAATAGAGCTTCAGGACTCTGGCACTACTTACAAAGGCTCAGTTCCCAATGGCACTGAATATGTCAGTGCCAAGGAGGATGCTAGTATCACAGTTAGGGGAATAGGCAGACCCTGGACATTGTTCTGCACTAATGGTAATCCAGCACCAACAGGCATAAAATATCACTGGCTGATGCATACACCTCAGGTATTGTAGATACCAAAACAGTAACATGCATTACAGCAGAAGTCTGTGCTGTTGAAGGTCTTGACTGGCCATGAGGTGTTGGAGTCGACAACTCTGAATTGATTGAATGAGGAACTATGGGGAAGAGCCTCACAGGAGCTGGTTTAGCTCTAACCTCACTAGTGGTCTTCTTTGAAGAAGATGACAATGAAGACGATGATGACTTTTTCTGGTTGAATAGGCTGAGGTGCTGGATGACTTCTGCTGATTGCATGATGAAGAATGATGTCTTCGTCCTGGCTCTTTTTGACATGGGGAGGCCACAAAGTCTGGCAGTGTGCTTAGAGAGTCAAATCTGAATCCTTGTATGGCCAAGTGGCTGGTTCCAAATGGGGACACAAAGCTGCTTCCAGCTGGACATCTCAAAGAAAAACTGCCTTCCACTTCTTTGATCGGGTTTTAAACCTCCTACAAATAGGGTATTTATGCCTAATGTGTCTTTCCCACTTCAAGCAGTAGGAGTGAGAATTGGTGACCATCATAGATTTGCTACAGTCAAACAGCACTTAAATCTCAAGGATTAAGACATGCCCTGCTATTGAAAATAAAACTTGAAGAAGAACAAGATAAAAACAAGAAAATATTTGAAAATGAGTACCACTATCTAAATTACAGCTATACTAAACCATTTACAATAAAAGAATGCTAAAAAGATTTATAATGGGAAAGTGTGTGTGACATCTATGGGTGGCAAGGAGGAACTGAGAGGCTTAGGGCAGCTCTGCCCAATTATGCCCTTAGCTACAAGCATGAGTGTGCAGCAAAAGTGCATGTACCACCTCAACAGGTACCACTATGGGAATATGTTCTCTGGCTTTGATGAACTAGTGCACACACAATCAAAGTGGAATGGACTGGTGCAAGCACTTCAAGACGCAGGGACTATAGTGGATCACAAACTGAATGAGTCAAAAGTGTGATGCTGTTGTGCAAAGGGCAAATGCCATTCTGGGAAGTATTAATAGGAATGTCATATGTAAAACAAGAAAGGTGAATGTTCCACCCTAACTACTGTCTACATAGTTAAAAAGTTAAGTCCTGAAGCAGGTTACTTTGGGAGGCTGTGTAATCCCCATCACTGGAGGTTTTAAGAACAGGTTACCTGTCAGGGATTATCTAGGTATACTTAATCCTGCCTCAATGCAGGGGGATGGACTAGGCAACCTCTCAATTTCCTTTCCAGCCCTATGACTGTATGCTCCCAGCTCACCAAAGTGCCCCTGGTCTTACTTGTTTTAATTAAAATACAAACACCTACCTTTGCAAATTGGTAGTTGTGACCAAGCTCCACCTTCACAAATTACATAATTTGATTCCATATTTTCAAATCCTTCCCGACATTTATATTGCACTTTATCACCAGGCAGATACCTTCCCTCCTTTTCATTTACAATATCAGCATTGGGAACTTCAGGTGGAGCACTACATGTTGCAGCTGAAAAGGGAGAGAGACAAATAAACATACAAGTAGTGAAACTCTGTTAATGTAGTATCTTATTTTCATGAAATATGTCATGTTCCATCAAAAAGTGCACTTTATATAAGGGGAGGTTACTTGCTTGTAATTTAAGTTCTTTGAGATATTGAAAGTTCTTTGCATATTTGCACATGTGAAGTATTGTGCTGCCTAATTATGCTTAATGGTTGAGCCTTCTCCATGCAGCATCTGCTTATGCACACTCCTTCTATCCCTTCCCTCTCTGCCTCTGAACATTCTGAGGATGAAGCAATGTAATGGGTCATGGGGACACTCTATCACCTCAGTTCTTTTCACTGCCAACCCAGAGATACAGCCCAAAAGCACCCTGAGAATGAGGGGAAAGTGGGTGCAACGTGTGAATATGAAAAGCCATTTCAAAAAACTGTTTTACAAGTAAGTAACCTTCATTTCTTCTTCCAGTGGCTCTGCATGTCTCCACTTATGGGTAGTTTGAAAAGCAGTGAGGAAAATAAACTGGAGGACATCACAGACCACTGCTCTACCAAATCTAGTATCTGCCCTAGAAGCCAAATTGAGAACATAATGATTAGTAAAAGTGTGCACAGAAGTCCTCATTTCAACTTTCCAATTGAAAGAAAAGGGATTTGCTTAAGGCAAGCAAAGGACACTACCACATGGGATGCGATCAAAGTATTGACGGTACAAGAATTTGTTAACATGTAACATTCAACAATTCATTATTTAATCCTTCTAGAAATAGTCTAAAGAGACAAGGTCTGATGCATGAAACTTTTAGCATAAAACACAAATAACCTAGATTATTTTCAAAACCTTTTAATTCCATTTAAATAATGTGCAAGAGCTCTTCTTGAATCCAAAGTGCATAAAGTAGATTTCCCCTACTTAGTATGTGGCCTTGGAAAAAATGTCATGAAATTGTCTGACTCATGTGAAATTCAGAGTCATTTTGGCAAAAGCCTGGGATTGAGTCTAAGAACCACCTTATCTTTAAGAAAAGACTTAAATGGGGAATCAAGGCCTTCTGGCAGATGACATGACAATAATGAATGCTGCCTTAAGATATCAAAAATAAAAAAATACTCAGCCAAGAGTTCAAACAGTGATTTCAGAAATGTAGATAAAACCAGTTTAAGACTCCAAGAAGGGACAGGATCCCTCAAAGAGCATACATATTAGATACCTTCCTTCTCAAATGTATTATCCATATTATGCCCCAACTGCAATCTACTATCAACTAAAATGTGGTACGCTATAATAACTGCAAAATGAACTTTCAAAGATTAATTAGATAACCCCAGTTTTTATATTAAATCATCTACAACACAAGGTATGGAAGCTGAGACAGGAGAATCAGATTTTTCCTGCATCCAAGCCAAAAATCTGGACTATTTCAAATAAGCCCAATGCTTCAAACTGTACACTGACTCAGAGGAGACCTCTCCCCTTTGATACATCAGAATTTCCTCTCACTGATGGTGAAGGAGGAATTGAACTGGACTCGTAAGAGGATAACTGCTCTGACTGACCACAACCACAAGTCCAGAAGGCAGGCTGACTAGCGTTAGAAGATTCTTCAATTTTGGCCTGTAGACTTGAGATATCCAATGCTTATTGGCCTTATTTTGGCTTATTTGGCCTTATTCTGAGATGCACAAATGGAGTCATACAAGTCATGACCATGAGACTCAGGGAGAAAATTATTTTCTAAGTTTCACATGTTTTATGTTTAAAACATATTGCGCTATTTTAAAAAAGAGTCTGTTCTCTGGTAAAAAGATTTTTCACTGCTGCTGTGTGCATTAAGGAGCACATGAATAAAATTATGTGAGTTAGGTAGAGATTTGACTTCTTGACATTCAGATGTAGCCCCATGTTTCAACAGCCAATCATCCAAATATGTAAACAAAAATATCCTGTTTTCTCAAATGTGATGCTACCACAGAGAGACATTTGATAAATACTTTTGGTGCTGTGGACTGGCCAAATGCAAAGATCTTGTACTGGAAATGGTGTCCTGCCACCAAGAAATGAAAATACTTTCAATGACTGTGTCAGATAGAAATATGAAAAAAAAATGCCCTTTAAATCAAGGGTCGCAAACCATCGTAAGCCTCCCTCTGTCAAACTGGGATTTTGACAGAGGGAGCCTTACGATAGTTAGGAAGACCTGCAAAACATGTGCCAGCCTGCTTCTGTCTGCTCCATCTGCGCCTGTAGCCAGACAGAGCACCAGAGCATGGATGCTTCTACCCAGATTCTGGTGTGGTTTTGCAAAGACTGTAACTTGCAATTTCCACCTACTGATATCCAGGCTGGGGATGGCATCCAATGTGAAAGGTGCCTACTGGTGGAATCTCTCAGGCAGCAGGTGGGAGAGCTACAGGAGGAGGTGGCTAGGTTGAGGAACATCCATATCCACGAGCATTTCCTGGACAGTGCCCATGTGGAGACAGCTGAGGCAGCTGTCTCAGTTCGCAGGACTGCTGACACACCACTGGTGGAGGAGGAGATGGCTCAGGGTGGACACTGGCAGCTGGTTACTTCTGGCAGCGGGCAGTGCTCCACTCTTGCTGCGAACCCTCCCGCCATGGCAACAGGTAACCGTTACGCTCTTCTTGATACAGGAGAGAAGGAATCACCCCCTACAGTAAAGGAGGAGAAGCCTTGTACCCCTAAGGCTGGGAGGTCTGCTGCCACCACTGAAAATAGGAAACATAGGGTAGTGGTGGTCGGAGACACTCTGCTTAGAGGGACGGAGGCGCCCATCTGTCGCCCTGACATTTCATCTCAGGAGGTATGCTGCCTGCCGAGGGCCCATATCCGAAATGTTACGGAGGCATTGTTGAGGATTATCTGGCCTTCTGACTTCTACTCCGTGCTACTCATCCATGTGGGCACAAATGTTACTGCAAGGTGTGATGCTGAGCAGATCAAGAGTGACTACAGGGCTCTGGGAGTACGGGTGAAGGAGTTTGGAGCGCAGGTGGTATTCTCTTCGATTCTTCATGTCAAAGGTAGGGGCCCAGGCAGAGACAGATGCATCATGGAGGTGAATGCCTGGCTGCGAAGATGGTGTCGCCAGGAGGGCATTGGCTTCCTCGACCACGGGATGCTATTTGAGGAAGGACTGCTAGGCAGAGATGGCGTTCACCTTTCAAGGAGGGGAAAGACCCTATTTGCACACAGACTGGCTAACCTAGTGAGGAGGGCTTTAAACTAGGTTCAACGGGGACAGGTGAGCAAAGCCCACAGGTAAGTGGGGAACATGAAGACCTGGGAGATGGGTCGGAAACAAGAGGGAGCGTGGGCTATAATGGCAGAGAGAAAGGAGGGTCAAGGCAAAACTGGGAGGCAAGATCAAACCAGTATCTTAGATGCCTATATACAAATGCAAGAAGTATGGGTAATAAGCAGGAAGAACAGGAAGTGCTAATAAATAAATACAACTAAGACATTGTTGGCATCACTGAAACTTGGTGGGATAATACACATGATTGGAATGTTGGTGTGGATGGGTATAGTTTGCTCAGGAAGGATAGACGGGGAAAGGGAGGAGATGTTGCCTTATATATTAAAAATGTACACACTTGGACTCAGGTGGAGATGGACATAGGAGACGGAAGTGTTGAGAGTCTCTGGGTTAGGATAAAAGGGGTAAAAAACAAGGGTGATGTCGTGCTAGGGATCTACTACAGGCCACCTAACCAGGTGGAAGAGGTGGATGAGGCTTTTTTTAAACAATTAACAAAATCATCCAAAGCCCAAGATTTGGTGGTGATGGGGGACTTCAACTATCCAGATATATGTTGGGAAAATAACACCGCGGGGCACAGACTATTCAATAAGTTCCTAGATTGCATTGCAGACAACTTTTTATTTCAGAAGGTTGAAAAAGTTACCTGGGAGGAAGCTGTTCTAGACTTGATTTTAACAAATCGGGAGGAACTCGTTGAGAATTTGAAAGTAGAAAGAAGCTTGGGTGAAAGTGATCATGAAATCATAGAGTTTGCAATTCTAAGGAAGGGTAGAAGGGAGTACAGAAAAATAGAGACCATGGATTTCAGGAAGGCGGATTTTGGTAAGCTCAGAGAGCTGATAGGTAAGGTCCCATGGGAATCAAGACTGAGGGGAAAAACAGCTGAGGAGAGTTGGCAGTTTTTCAAAGGGACACTATTAAGGGCCCAAAAGCAAGCTATTCCGATGGGTAGAAAAGATGGAAAATGTGGCAAAAGACCACTTTGGCTTAACCATGAGATCTTGCACGACCTACAAAATAAAAAGGAGTCATATAAAAAATGGAAAGTAGGTCAGATTACAAAGGATGAATATAGGCAAATAACACAGGAATGCAGGGGCAAGATTAGAAAGGCAAAGGCACAAAATGAGCTCAAACTAGCGATGGGAATAAAGGGAAACAAGAAGACTTTTTACCAATACATTAGAAGCAAGAGGAAGACCAAGGACAGGGTAGGCCCACTGCTCAGTGAGGAGGGAGAAACAGTAACAGGAAACTTGGAAATGGTAGAGATGCTTAATGACTTCTTTGTTTCAGTCTTCACTAACAAGTCTGAAGGAATGTCTAACATAGTGAATGCTTATGGGAAGGGGGTAGGTTTAGAAGATAAAATAAAAAAAGAGCAAGTTAAAAATCACTTAGAAAAGTTAGATGCCTGCAAGTCACCAGGGCCTGATGAAATGCATCCTAGAATACTCAAGGAGTTAATAGAGGAGGTATCTGAGCCTCTAGCTATTATCTTTGGAAAGTTATGGGAGATGGGAGAGATTCCAGAAGACTGGAAAAAGGCAAATATAGTGGCCATCTATAAAAAGGGAAAGAAAAACAACCCAGGAAACTACAGACCAGTTAATTTAACTTCTGTGCCAGGGAAGATAATGGAGCAAGTAATTAAAGAAATCATCTGCAAACACTTGGAAGGTGGTAAGGTGATAGGGAATAGCCAGCATGAATTTGTAAAGAACAAATCGTGTCAAACCAATCTGATAGCTTTCTTTGATAGGATAACAAGTCTTGTGGATAAGGGAGAAGCATAAGGTATGTGGTATACCTAGACTTTAGTAAGGCATTTGATACGGTCTCGCATGATATCCTTATTGATAAACTAGGCAAATGCAATGTAGATGGGGCTACTATAAGGTGGGTGCATAAGTGGCTGGATAACTGTACTCAGAGAGTAGTCATTAATGACTCCCAATCCTGCTGGAAAGGTATAACAAGTGGGGTTCCACAGGGGTCTGTTTTGGGACCGGCTCTGTTCAATATCTTCATCAACGACTTAGATGTTGGCATAGAAAGTACGCTTATTAAGTTTGCAGACGATACCAAACTGAGAGGGATTGCAACTGCTTTGGAGGACAGGGTCAAAATTCAAAATGATCTGGACAAATTGGAGAAATGGTCTGAGGTAAACCGTATGAAGTTCAATAAAGACAAATGCAAAGTGCTCCACTTAGGAAGGAACAATCAGTTTCACACATACAGAATGGGAAGAGACTGTCTAGAAAGGAGTATGGCAGAAAGAGATCTAGGGGTCATAGTGGACCACGAGCTTAATATGAGTCAACAGTGTGATACTGTTGCAAAAAAAGCAAATGTGATTCAGGGATGCATTAACAGATGTGTTGTAAACAAGACACGATAAGTCATTCTTCCGCTCTACTCTGCGCTGGTTAGGCCTCAACTGGAGTATTGTGTCCAGTTCTGGGCACCGCATTTCAAGAAAGATGTGGAGCAATTGGAAAGGGTCCAGAGAAGAGCAACAAGAATGATTAAAGATCTTGAGAACATGACCTATGAAGGAAGGCTGAAAGAATTAGGTTTATTTAGTTTGGAAAAGAGAAGACTGAGAGGGGACATGATAACAGTTTTCAGGTATCTAAAAGGGTGTCATCAGGAGGAGGGAAAAAACTTGTTCACCTTAGCCTCTAATGATAGAGCAAGAAGCAATGGGCTTAAACTGCAGCAAGGGAGATTTAGGTTGGACATCAGGAAAAAGTTCCTAACTGTCAGGGTAGTTAAACACTGGAATAAATTGCCTAGGGAGGCTGTGAAATCTCCATCTCTGGAGATATTTAAGAGTAGGTTAGATAAATGTCTATCAGGGATGGTCTAGACAGTATTTGGTCCTGCCATGAAGGCAGGGGACTGGACTCGATGACCTCTTGAGGTCTCTTCCAGTCCTAGAGTCTATGAATCCATAGCTGAAAGAGAAGGCATTATGGAAACTAGAGTTATCATGTGGAACCAAAACATCCAAATGTACTTTTTCAGATTTCTGAAATCTAAAATTGGATAAAACCTCCCAGTCTTTTTTTCTGCATGTGAAAGTGTCTTTAATAAAACCCCTGATCCCTCTGCTGTTCAGATACCTTATTGGCGGCACATATAAGCAGTAATTTCTACACTTCTGGAAGTAGTTGAGCCTTATGAAAAGATTCCCCGGAAAGGGATGATAGGGGGAATTGAAGGGGTTAGTTCCTCTAACTGAATGACATAGCCCTTCTCTCTAATTTCTCTGACCCATTCATTTGATGTAATAAGCCTTCATTTGCTGATAAAATGGGCTAGCCTGTCTCCATAAGAGGAAGGGAGGTGTCATTGCAATTTCATTTTCTACTTTTGATCATCACATCAAAGCGGAAGCCTAGTGTTCAATGAAGATGACAGGGAAGAAGCAGACTATTTTGATTTAGGCCTCAATTTGAAAGACCTCTTCTTGTGTTACCTCTGGAAAAATGTAGCCTGCTGGTGTCATTGCTGACATCTTTGATTTGACAAGAAATAAGCCAAAGATTATTTGGCTTTCCACATGCATCTGAAGAAGTGGGTATTCACCCACGAAAGCTCATGTTCCAAAACGTCTGTTAGTCTATAAGGTGCCACAGGATTCTTTGCTGCAAGCCAAAGATTGTGGTTAGTAATGTCTGATTATGGAAAGAAGAAGTAGAAAGTATAATCTTAATAGAAGAAATCAAACACAGAGAGCAGGCTGTCATTCTTGGCTCCTTCAGTTTTCCCAGCAACTCCTACGTCTTTTTACTTGAAGGGTCATCTCTTTCGAAGGGGACTTCCTCTACCTTTATTCTAGCATTGAAAGCCAGAGTAAAAAAGCAAATCCAAGCATGTGTCCTCAGAGTAACTTCAGAAGCCAATGCTCTGGCAGAAGAGTCTGAAGCATTAAAGAAGGCCCCAAGTGTGTGCTTTGCTACATTTCGACCCTCCATTAGGATTTCATTTCCTAAATTCTGTTTGTCACCTGGCAAATCCTGCAGAAACAATGCTATCTTTTCCCATAGGTGGAACTGATAGCAGGCCATAACTGCTTGATAGCTTTCCACCCTAATACTAAGAAAGGAAGAAGAAAACTCCTTTCTTAGCAAGGAATCAATTTTTTCCCCTCAGTCAGCAAGAGTGAAATATGCTTGTCCAGACCTCAAACTGCTAATGGCAGTAGCAACCACCAGTGAATTAGATAGAGGATGTGTGTGAAAATATGAAAACACCTCATCCTGATTATCTTATATAATTTGACCTTCTTCTTAGAAATGAGCAAGAGGCAAAAATGGAACAAATAATCTTAGCAGGCTGCAGGAGGACATTAAGAATTAGCAGTGACATTCTACTCTTGGAGTAGGTGACAAAAGAGAACACAGTCCACTGAAAGTATTTGCAAAAGCAATAAGAAGGACCTGAGGGGCTTTGGATTGGCTGGGCCCTTTATACCAGCACCAGTGGGCTGGTCCGCTGCCTGGTGGGACAAAGGGCACAATTGCCTGGGTTCTGGGTGATTTAAAAGGGCCCAGGGGCCCCAGGCTACCACTGCCGGCAACGCAGTGCAGCTAAGGCAGGCTTCCTGCTGGCTCTCACCCTGCGCCACTTGAGGAAGTATCCAGAATGGCCCTGGGGGGAGTGAGGGGTCTCTGCATACTGCCCCCACCTTGAGCACCAACTCCGCAGCGCCCACTGGCCGGGAACTGCAGCCAATGGGAGCTGCAGGGGCAGTGCCTGCAGGCAGGGGTGGTGCCTGTGGGCAGTGGCATGTGGTGACCTCCCCAAACCCCCTGCCTAGGAGCCACTGCCAGAGGAGAGTGCAGGTCACTTTCAGAAGCTGCCTGAGGTAAGTGCCGATCACCTGAGCCTCTCCTGTACCCCAACCCCTTTCCCCAGCCTAGAGCCTGCACCCTGCAGCCAAGCTCCCTCCCAAAGTCCTCACCCCCTCCCGCACCCAAACTTCCTTTCAGAGCCTGACCCCGACACACACACACATCCGTACCCACACTCCATCCCAGAGCCTGCATTCCACACCCCAACCCACTGCACCAGCCAAGTGAAAGTGAGTGAAGGTGGGGTAGAATGAGTGACAGAAGGAGGGGGGATGGAGTGAGCGGGGGCAGGACCTTGAAGAAGGGTAAGTGTCTTAGGGTTTGCACAGTTGGCAACCCTCCTGGGCAGGCATGTGGAAGCCCTGGCCAGCCTGGAAGAGCGCACGCAGCTGGCAACTCACTGGGCACCAGCAAGCGCAGGCACAGCATCATCTAAATGTCAGGCAGACTGTGTCCATGCGGGTGCAGCTTGTGCATGCGTGGGGGACCATTAACTGTTCTACTGTCAGACCCATCCGTGTGGTATCTCAGTTCCCATAATAATAATAGAAATAATAATAATAATATTGTAAGAAAGAATTAACTAGGTTCTTTAAAGTTAGATCAAGTCACTCATTTTACCTTCGCATACAGGTTTTTGGGTCCACTTCCCAGCTCTACATGTAACATCTGGTGATCCTCTTATAATAAAACCAGAATGGCAGTGATAATGTATTGTTTCACCAGGTTCATAACTATCCTTCACTCTACCTTCAGTTTGAGCATTGAAAACATCAGGAACATCTTGGCATTGTGTATCTGAAAAGATAGACATGGAAGAGTAAAATGAGTGAAATGAGTAAAACCCTCCCACAAACCACCTTATGTAATTAAGATCTTTGTAACAGTATATAACCACACAGTATATAACCACATAAAGACAACTAATTTTAAATAAAGGTTGCAACCAGAACCTACAAACGTGCAGTAAGATGTAAGTGGGCAATGAAACTTACAACATGAGCACTGGTAAAAATCTGTCCAAAAATTAAACAAACACCAGAGCTAAATATACTAGAGGTTCAGTTGCTGGTGACATTTAGTTCCTGCCTCTGTGTGAGACCAACATTTACAGTTGTTTCTGTTCTTCTGGACATCTTATGCAGTGGCGGAGACAGGGCCGGTGCAACCATTTAGGTGACCTGGGCGATCGCCTAGGGCACTAGGATTTGGGGGCGACATTTTCTTCGACAGCAACCGCGGCAGCCGGATCTTCGGCCGCCCCGGTCGCCGCTAGCATTTAGGTGGAGGGAGCTGGAGCACGGGGAGGGCCGCCTGCAGCAAGTAAGGGGGGGCAGCACGCAGGGGAACTCCCTGCCCCAGCTCACCCCTGCCCCCCCTCTCCCCAAGCACGTTGTGGCTGCTTCACTTCTCCCGCCTCCCAGGCTTGCAGCGCCTAAGCTGATTGGCACCACAAGTCTAGGAGGTGAGAGAAGTGAAGCAGCGACGGCGTGCTCGGGGACGAGGCATAGCAGGGGTGAGCTGCTTCACTTCTCCCGCCTCCCAGGCTTGCGGTGCCAATCAGCTTAGGCACTGCAAGCCTGGGAGATGGGAGAAGTGAAGCAACGATGGCATGCTTGGGGTGGAGGCGGAGCAGGGGTGAGCTGGGGCGGAGGGGTTCCTCAGGACTGAGGGTGGGGGGCTGCCAAAGAGCAGGGCATCGGGGGGGTAAGCTGCCGCTGGGGGGTGCATCTCAGGGCAGGGGCTTGGGGGTGGGGGAGGGCACAAGGTGGAAGTTTCGCCTAGGGCGCGAAACATCCTTGCACTGGCCCCGAGTGGAGAGAGTCTGTGTGGTAGAGCCAAGAACTGAATCCATATCTTCTGAGTCCCAGTTGGGAGCTTTTGAAAACTAAAACTACACAAGAACAAACAAAATCAACCAACCAAAAATCCTGAAGCCAGAAGCTTTCTTAAAGATGCTCAGCCAGAAAACTAAGATTTCACAGAACTCTGGATCAATCTACAGAATCATTCTTTCCTATAATTCAACTTTCACTTCAGACTTATTGCCCTCTCCACTAAAAAACCTGCTTTTGAAAAATCTACACAATGTAATTACTAACACGGAGGAGTTGTGATCCATTTTTCCATCTCACAAATAATCTCAGGTATTCTATGTAACATGAAGCCAGCATTACAACTGTACATTAACGCAGTGCCATTCCAATAAGTCACTGGTCCTGATTGCTTCTGATTTTCTAGACTGAAAATATCACCATTTTCTATGGAAAGTGGCTGCAAAAATGATTTTTCTTCTATTTGGAAAAAACAAAATAAAATGAGTATGCTGTATGCACACAGAGTCTAAAACTGAAAGAGAAAGAAACAGTAAACTGAAATGACAGTAAATTGTGATCATTTTCTGCACAGAGCACAGTCAACTTCATGCCCCCTTATTGGTTGACGTAATAAGCAGTGATGGTGGTGTTGGACATGATGAGAGTGAATGGATGGAAGAAATGCTTAACACATGCTTTATACTGTGTGAAGCTGCAGGATCATAGAATATCAAGGTTAGAAGGGACCTCAGGAGGTCATCTTGTGCAACCCCCTGCTCAAAGCAGCATGAATCCCCAGAGAGATTTTTACCCCAGTTCCCTAAATGGCCCCCTCAAGGGCTGAACTCACAACCCTGGATTTAGCAGGCCGATGCTCAAACCATAGAGATACACTTCCTCTCCCTCCCCCTAGTTGATGTGCATCCTGGATTCACAAGGGGTCCAAGTCCCTTGTATCATGTACTCACCCAGCCAGCAAGTGATGCATCCGTGACGATCACAATGAGGGAGGATGGGAGGAAAGGCATCCCAGCACAAACCTGTTTCAGGTCTGTCCACTACTGGAGGGAGGAGAGCACCTCGGAGGGGGTGGGGGGACGGGATTGTAAACAGAGCATCCAAGGTATGTTGCATGGGTGAATAGAATCTGAAGCCATATCTGAAGACAGCACAGGCAGAAGAGAGCAAAGGCAGTGATGTACATGCAGGTGCCATGTGGCTCAGGAAGGATAGGCAAGTCCTGATTGGACTATTGACCACTCGGGCATTGAGTACCTGTAGGGTCTGGAACCTGTTCCTTGGTAGGTAAGCCTGTGCTGAGACTGCATCGATGAAGGCCCCTATGAAATCTAGGGACTGTGTGGGAACCAAAATAGATTTTTCAACATTTACACTTACTCTCAGGGAGAAAAGGAGTCTAAGTAACATGGAGGTCAAAATTCAAGCCTCATCCCTGGATCATGTTGCTATCACAGCCAGTATGCAAGATAAGGGAATATTAGGACCATGACACCGTAGGTGGGCTGCTACAACAGAGAAAACTTTGGTCTTCACTCATGGAGCAATGGCGAGTCCAAACAAACAGACTCTGTATTGAAAGTGCTGAGGGCCTACTGTGAATCTCAAGAGAACCTTCTATGGATGGATATCTATAGGAAAATAGGTGTTCTGCATATCAAGAGCCATAAACCACATGTCTCTTTCTAGTGATGGTATGATGGCTGCTAAAGTGACCATATGAAACTTGGGCTTGCAGAAAAAGCGATTCAGGCTGTGGAAGTCCAGAACTGGTCTCCACCTGCCCTTCTTGGGTATCAGAAAATAAGTTGAATAAAACCCTGTGCCCTAATAGAACATATTCCTCCAGCCTATCACTCACCTATGCAGCAGGGAGTCTACTTAAAGAGCAAAGATGCTCTTCTGAGAGGGATTGGGACAGGGGATGTGAATGAGGTAGCATTTTGACTTGATTATATAGCCATGTTGAATGATATTCAGGACCCACTTTTCCATTGTTATCATACTCCAAGCTGGTAAAAAGAGTGCTAGATGACCTCCAAAGGGGATGGGTCAGGTGTACAGCAGGAGGCAAAGTGAATGGCAGCTCTCTAGATGCATTCAGAAATATCACTTCTGGGAAGACTGAAGGCAGTCCTGGGGGATGTGATTGCAGGGTCTTCGGTCACTTGCAAGGTGGTTTATAGGGTCGCTGGAAGAACTGGGGAGTCCTGAACAGTGGGGCAGATTGCAGAATTTTCACTTGGGTGCAAGCATAGAGATACCAATCAATCGTACTGTGGCTTTGGAAATATTGAGGGAGTTGAGGGAATCATCAGTCTTCTGGTTAAACAGGTAAGACTCATCAAAAGGGAGGTCCTCTATGGTCTTTTGTACCTCCTGGGGAAAACAGAAGAATGCAGCTACAATCCTCTGCTCATGACAATTCCCATAGACATCATGTGCAAAGAGGTATTGGCCACATCCACAGCAGATGGAAGCACCATTCTCACAACCAGTTTTCTCTCCTTCTGGATAGCCTGAAAACTGGCCCAATCTTGCTGGGGGCATTTGTCATCAAAATCCTCCAATTTATTATAACTGAAAAAGTTATAAACCCAGAAGATACAGCCCCTTGCCCTCCTTGTCCACCAGGATGGAGCGTGGGTGCTGCTGTCTGGCCCTCTCTATTGCTTCTTTGATCATGAGGGAATTGGGCAGAGGTGAGAGAACAGAAACTGAAATACTTAGCTGGGACATAGTATCTCTTTTATGATGGTTGAGAATAGGTGAACAAGTGGCCACAGTATGTCAAACAGTTTGAGCCAGCTGAAGAGTGGCATTGCTGATTAGTAGAGCCATCCTGGTCAGTACCGAGGCATGAAGGATGTCCAGAAGCTGATGCTGTTTGTGCTGTACTTCCTTCAACGGCATGTGAAGGTCCTCAGACATCCTTTAAAGAAGGTTCTGGAATTATCAAAAGTCATCTGGAGGCAAATGGGGAGTCAAGGTCACAGTTGCATCTGGAAAGGATGACAGGAATCATTCCTGTTCTGGAAGTACCACCAGAACCGAACTAAGTGGCAAATCCTACAAAAAACTGGTTCTGAATGCCTACTTGATGATGCCCAAAGTGGGGATGGGGTGAGTTCCTTTTGTGATGAACAAGACCAATTCGGCAGATGCTGTGGAGGGCCTCATGGAGTGGGATGCCAGTGGCTTCTCTGCAGAGAGAAAGGAGGACACTGCCATGAAGCGAGTGGTCCCTTAGAGTACACGTAGTAGTAGTAGGGGATGGGCTGCCCTTGTGCTCCATCCTAATCCTCAGATGACGAGAACTCAGATCCCAGTATTTATGGCAGCACCATATAAACCATATAAATCATAGGGGAATGGCTGGAAGTATGACTTGACTAAGGCAAGTTCTGGACTGGACCTGTACTTCCCCAGGCACAGATGGCAGAGGAAGGCACAGAGAACTTGGTTCCCCAAAGGCGAAGAGTTCATGTAGCTCCAGGGCCCATTTGCAACCTCCATGGTGTTAGTGGCACAGACTCCATAGCCGGAGCTGGAGAACTGTCCCAAACAAAGTTACTGACCTTGTGCAAGAATGATGGTTCTTCAAAATGTGTCCCCCTATGGGTGCTCCACTGTAGGTATGTTTGCATCCTTGTGCTGCTAATTGGAGAACTTTGGTAGCAGTGTCCATTCAGCCCACACATGGGCTGCTCCTTGCCTGCCGTGAGGCTGGCCAGCATGCGTGAGTGAACCATTCTCAGTTCCTTCTCTACTGCAGAGTCAAAGACAAGAATTACAAAGTTTAAGGGGTGTGGGTGGGGCATAGAGGACCCATAGGGTCACACATCTCAAAGAACCATCATTATTGCACAAGGCGAGTAACTTCTTATTCTTCTTTGAGTAGTATCCCTATGGGTGCTCCACTGCAGGTGACTCCAAAGCAGTGCCCACTACTGGAGGCTGGGGCTTCAGAGTTGAATCTGTTATAGGCAATAGTACCATAGCACTGAATATGGCATCTGCGGCTGAATCCTCAGGATGGCATAGTGTTCTGCAAATGTGTGTGCAGATGCCCAGGCAACTGCTCTGCAGATTTCTGGCACAGGGATAACCCTAGAGAAGGCGAAAGAAGAGGAGACCAATCTCATAGAGTGCATGCATATTGAAGATGCGGGTGTTCTATAACACATTTGGTAACAGAGTTCGATACTCGTCAAGACTCATTTGAAGAGTCTGTGCTGAAATCACTGTAACTTTTGATCTATCCGCAATGGAGAGGAAGAGTTCTGGAGATCTTCTAAATAGAAGTCCAAGGTTCTCCTCATGTCAAGTGTATGCAATAATATGTTCCTTATAATCCTGATGAAGTTTTGGATAAAAGGTTGGAAGCTGAATAAACTGATTCACATGAAATGTGGAAATCACCTTGGGAGTGAACGTTGGATGTGGAATAAGAGTGACCTTGTCAAGGAAGAACACAGTGAATCAGGGATGCACCACAGAGCCACTATCTCCCCTATCCTTCTTGCTGAGGTGATGCCACTACCGAGAGGACCTTGGAGAATACTCTGGGAGCCAATGAGAGGCCAAAAGGGAGTACTCTGTACTGGTAGTGGTCTTAGCCTAGTGTGAACCTGAGGTAACCTAAGTGACTCAGTATAATCAAAATGTGGAAGTATGCACCTTGGAGGCCAAGAGCCAAGAACCAATCTCCTTTCTCTAATGCTGGAATAATCATCGATAAAGTGACCATCTTGAACTTCTGAGCCCTGATAAATTTGTTGAGCACTGTGAGGTCCAGTATGGGTCTCCAACCCACGTTTTTCTTCAGTATCAGGAAGTAACGAGAGTAGAAGCCTCTGCCTCTTAGATGTGTGGCCACTGGCTCTATAGTTCCTGTGCTGAGGTGATGGTTTATCTCCTGATGTATCAGACTTTCATGAGAAGGGTTCCTGAAGAGGGATGGGGAAGGGTGTTTGAGAGGGAGGAGAAATAGATGTGGTATCCATCCCAGATGATCTCCAGCACCAATTTGTCAGAGGTTATCCATTCTCAGGTGCTACAGAATGGGGTGATACGGTCTTGGGGTTTTCTAGCATGAGATAATGATGAGGAGAATGTTCTACGGGCACCTTGATCAACCTGTCAAAATTGTTGCTTTCAGGTGGAGGGTTGAGCGGAAGTGAGCTGAGATCCTGATGTCTTCCATCTTGGGAACCCGGGCTTCTTCCTCTGGGGTTCATATGATTTCTGTTATGAATATTGTAATGAGTGAGATTTGAATGGTGGCTGAGAGCTATATTTTCTTTTGTACCCAGGTGTATAGGGTGGATCAAAGAGTGTTTCTGGAAATCTTTTAATGTGTTTAGGGAGGCGTCGGTTTAGGGTTTAGGGTTTAGGGCTGGGGTTGGGGTTGGGGATAGGGGTAGGGTTGAGGTTGGGGTTGGGGTATTTCTAAGAAATTAGAAATGGGATTTTATCATTCAGAGAATCGGGCAAATTTAATAAAAGATGTTACTATTAGCTCCACCTAATATTTATAAATTGTGACATTTAGTCACTGGTCTGGCCTGTGTTTAGTGATACTGTGGAGGCAAATTTCAGAGTGTTACCTGTGTTAGTCTGTATCAGCAAAAATGACAAGGAGTACTTGTGGCACCTCATAAACTAACAAATTTGTTTGGGTATAAGCTTTCGTGGGCTAAAACCCACTTCATCAGATGCAT